>NC_064307.1:44389792-44564792 GCF_023373825.1 Bactrocera dorsalis
AAGAAATTTGTTTAAGTTTATAATTATTTATTATAATAAAGGACGTTAAAAACGGTTCTCCCCTACTACACTGATCCTTGGATGAAACCTGAATGTCTCTAATCTATGGTCGGAGAAATTAAAAAATTATAATATGGTAACGTTTATTTTTAGTTTTCGGTAGAGTCTAGCAAAATATGTCCACGCGTATCAAATTTCACATACGAATGACAAAAACGCCAAAAATAAGGCAAAACAAAAACTAAAAAGGAATTAAATATATAACTTGGGGATTCTCCTTTCTATTTTGCCTTTGTTCAGTAAAATAAAAACCAAGAATGGGAATTCTCTTGTGTTAAAAATTAAAAAAAAAAAAAAAACACTCAGAAATTAGAACTTCTGGTTATAATTTCAGACCGTCCAATACATTAAAAACATTTTAATTTGTGAGCGCGTACTGTTTTAAATATATGTATACAGGTAAAAATATTGTTATGTTGGGAGAATATTTAAGGAACATTGTAATATTGATAATCCCATATATATTCGTATAGAAATTATAAAATTGTGTGAAATATATTCAATGGATAGCCAATTTGAAAATATTTAATTAATTTTAATAAAAATAATTAACTATTTTAATTTCTATTTTTTCTTGAAATATTTAGTTTAGTCATTTAATAATTTTTTTTTTGTCTTTCTTCTATTATACCTAAACTTTACTATTTTCTGATCACCACCACTGTACAAATAAAACTCATTTTTGCCGGCATTCTGTTCCAACTCAAACATTGGACACGAACATTTCGAGCGAACATTGCAACCGAATATGTTAAATCAAACTTGTGCTAAGCGAACATCGAACTCATTGTTCGATCCCATCTGCAACGAACATTTCTCAAAATTCTCGCCATTCAAACGCTATACGTACGCGGGTTGTTGGACTGTTCGGACGTGCGCAGTAGTTAAGGGGGTGTTTAACGCGAGTTAACCGAATAAATACAGTGGAGAAAAAAGAAATAGAGCTAATAAAATAAAAAAGAAATACCGTGCAATAGTCATAGCAAGCAAATGAAGAGCCGCAAGCGCTGTGAGACGCGCAAAGTTCATAATTAAACGCAAGTGGAGAAGCAAAGCAAAATATTAGTGTTAAGAAAAGAAAAATAAATGAAAAAGCAACAACAGAATCAATGCATGGAATATAAGCGAGGAAACACGAAGTGAGTAAATAAAATCAAAGAAGCGCAGCCACGTGCGTTTGCTAGTGAAGATTGTGTTTTGTGTTTGAAGGCGAGCAAAAAATAAAAGTGCAGAAGTAATTGAGAAAAAAATTATGTAGTATGTGTGTCTAATAGTTATTGTTGATTGGAAGTGTGTTGCTATTAAAGGTGCAGAGTTCAGCGCAAATGAAATTTTGTGTAAATTATTCAATAATTTGATGTTACGACAGGGTGTTTTGTTGTATTTTTGCTTGCTGTAGTTCAAATTTTTTGCAAAGTGCAGCAGTGTGCTCAGTGTTGGCAGCGTTTTGACCAGCTTCTTTGGTCTTTAACCTTTTATGTTTTTTTCGGGTTGTGTTGTTGCGGTCTAGTGTACGATTATGTCACTTTTTTCTTAAGCGTTTGCAGTGTTCTTGCGAGCGAACGCCTAATAATAATCAAATCTGGCAACAGAATACAAAAAAAATACTAAAGATATAGCAAGCGATTAATGATTGCGCGTTGTAAAAAAAGCGAAAACAATAACAAAATCAATGAAAACACACAAGCGTTTATTAGCCGCAAGTTGTTATGAAAATTTTATTGATTTTGTAAAAGTGATTTAATGTCTATGCGCGAAGTTGGAACAAGTGAATCACAACAAAAATCAACTGCTGAGCTCTTTATCAGGTATATCGTCGCGCGCTATTGTAGCGTTGGCCAAGAAGACGGACAAAATTAAGCATTCTATTAAGATTTTGTAGGCGTTTCGCTTAATGTGTAATTTCGCACAATAAACGCGACACCACACAAGCACTGACGCGCGTTCATATACAGTTCAGAATAGCTAGCGTGTCACGCGGTTAGCCAAAGAAACGTGCCAAACAAAGCAAACTGCAAAAATAAAACCATAAAGTTCGTGAAAAACCAATCAGTCAACTGCGCTACGATCAAGTGCAAATAAATAGAAAGAAAGCCGACCGCGCTGTTTGTTTGCCGTTTGTACTCTTGAGCGCTGCTTACGTCGGCTGCAGACACGCCGCAGCTTATACCTGTGGCGCCTGCTAACAGTCAAGCAAGAAAATAAACATATGAACGATTTATTCACCTCCTTCTTAACGCGCGTGTATCTTCTGCCGGTTTATCGGTCGCATTGATAAATCGCCGTTTGTAAGCCTTTTTTCTGCCGCGCACTTAAATAAATAAACGCGTTTGGGCGCGCGGTAAAAAGACAGAAAGTGTTAGACGCGCAGCGCGGCAGGCGCGTTCCTAAAAGCTTGATCGCTTGGTCAATCGGACGTGCACGATTAGCGCGCTGTAAAGTGAGACCTGGTAGTGTGGTTAAACCGAGACCGCGAATATAAGCGAAATCAAATTAGAAGCGGCATCTTCGAATACGATTTTCTATGTGAAAAAATACCTCTTAACTTTTCAAGGCGGTGAAAATTGTAATTGCAAGCAGAAATTATCTGAACGCTTTGGCTCTCACATGTACACTCAGCGCATTGCCGCATTGTGACCGTTTCAGCTAAATTTAACTTCTCTATTGACAAGTGTGTCCGGAAGCGTTTCGATTGTATCACACAACGCGACAACCTGTCAGCAGCGTGAGTTTGATTCTTAGCCAAGCGCTTGCAATAAGAGACAGCTGTTTAGGTGAAGACACACGTACATACATATGCTTATATAAAGAGGAATGCAACAAAGTGTGTGGCGACTAAAAACAAACGCAAGTGCACCATTCTAAAAGCAAAAAGATAATCGAAAGAAAGTGACGCAAAGTGAAAAAAAACACTTGGCGCTGATTTATGCCACAATTAGCGGCGAGCTACGGCGGCTTGTATAAAAAGTGTTGATGCTCTGAACACATAACGACGACAGACGACAGACGAGAGTACGAAAGTGAAATGAAAACAAAACAACGCATGTACACAAAACAACGCAGCTGTCCATTTTGCATGTACACAATTTCGTTGTGGCCATACTAATACCTTGCACTTCAATGAAATTTTAATATTTTGTTCAAAGTTAAATTTTTTATGCAAAAAATAAGTAAATAGGTATATATTTTTGTTTTAAATTATCAATTGTTATTACAAATGATATAATAGAGCTATTTTATTCTTTTATTTGTAAAATAACGTCAAGTTTGTAAGAGCGGTGAATAATTTTACATTTTACACATTAGTGGCATCACCACTCTTCCTCATCTCTCTTCTTCCATTCTACTGTCGTTCTACTGTCGTTGGCAAATAGAAATTAGCGAGAATAACAACTGTCGGCCTACAGTCGTGTTTTCGTGTCGTCGTCAAAATAAGTGTCCATAAGAACGTGTGTAATATTTGACAGATGTCGTTTGTCGTCTGTCGTCGTTATGTGTTCAGAGCATGACAATAATACAAATGTTTATATAAACTTAGTAAAAGGCTATGGAAAACTTAACACGACGTTTGAACTTATTTTTGGGACGTGCAACCGCAGGTGGAAAGTTGTGATATAAGGAATACGCGTTCTTTTTTAAGGGAAAAAGTGATATTTGTTGTTGTAACGATAATTTCTTTTGTATTAATCATGTTGTATATATATTTACTATATATTTAGTAGATATATAGCCATTTCCTCGGCGCTCGTGCCAAATCAAAGTGTTTTAATGTGAAATTAAATTCTAATTAAATCTATAATTGGCCAAGAAGTCTCTTACGCAAAAAATTTCTAAAACCGGTTATTTTATTCTCCTTATTGTTATTGTTTTTTGCAGTTTTGTGTTATGTGTTTTCGATTAGCACCCCAATACGTGTTGTGTTAATTATTTCCATAGTGCTACATCAAAGGCAAGACGATATTACAACAACAATATATATAAAATAAATAACAACAACAAATAAAATAAATTACAACAACAATCAGAATAATTAAAGCACATTAAAATCACTTAAATATTGCCTGTCAGGCGTTTATAACACGCATTAAGCCATATTAATCGCTCTAAGGCCATACAACAACAGCAACAAGCGAGCAAAAAGTGTGCTTACCAAATTTGTTTTTATTACTGCACATACGCACACCTACACACTCCCAGGCGCAAGTATGGCTCACGCCGTCGAAATTGCCGGCAAATGGAATGCCACAAAGCCATTATCAGCAGCAGCAGCGCATAAAAACAACAACTACGTCGACTGTTTCTGCTGTTGCATGTTTGCATTGCCGTTTTAGTGGGCAGAAGTTGTTTGACATTGCCATCGGCGGCCGACGCTAAACATCTCGACGGTCATCATTTTCATGCTCATCATGAGCAACAACAACAACAGCATACACATCACAGGCGCCGCTTGCAGCGCGATTCGACCAGCAAAATTTTGAACACACGCGAACAGTGCAACAGCGTGCGGGATTACTTCGAGACGATCGACATTAAGCTGAGTGTCAACTTTGAGGAAAAAGGTGAGTGAGAAAAGAAAAAACTTTTATGTTGTTGCTTTTGTTAGTTGTTGCTTTTGTAAGTTAAGTGAACTTCCCAACTGAGTAAGTCAGACTGAAAACTAGTGAGTATGGCAAGTAGCGCTTATTAGCGCCGTATCTAAAAACTTTGGCTAATGACTTGAAATAAGATGCGGCAAGTGTGTCCACTGTAGTTTGTGCGTGTGAAATTGATGTGGGTGTACCGTTAAAACACATTTAATGAAATGTCAATGGAACGTTTTCACTTTGAGATTTAAGTTGATTTCTGGTTTGTGGCGATTAAGTGACAATAAATTAAATGTGGCATGCAACTCGAGCTTAGCCACAATGACCACAAAGGCGAACAAAAATCTAAAATAAATTAAAATTATTTAATACGAATAAGTTTCAAAGTTACAAATACAAACAACAAAGGAAGCAAGTTGCCGGCAATAGAAGGCAAGAAGTAAAGAAATAAGAGGAAAAAATAATAATGCGTGTTGGTGGCCCACCTTTGGTGTAGCGCGCTGGCGACAGTTAGTGGGAAGTAAATATGTATAGCAACCATAAAACGTCTACAAAAGTTAAGCAAATGAGCGAAGCAAAGGCGATAAGAGGATTCCGATTGGATAGAAATACTACTTTCGATGTTTTATGCATTAAAATCGTTATTCAGACGCACAAATTTTAGGAATGAAAGTCTAAGAGAGCTTTTTAACCACTTTTGTAAATGTAATTATATTACTCATGTGTTGTCATAAAACTTAAGAGCCATAATATGGTAAGCAAGATAAAGCTTCTGATTTTTTTATTTTGAATTTCAAAGTTTCTCTAATTATTCTTCGTTTAGTATGTTCATCAGCTTGTATTCTAATGTACATAACTAAAAGCTCAAGAAACTTCACAAAATAGATTTAAAATAACATTTTGCACTAAAAGCAATGTTTTAGGGGGTTAAAAGCTCAAATCACTAAAAATATTTGGAAAGCTGTAATGACAATATTTAAAAGCAACACGTTTTTCGAAAGCATTATATGTTAGTGCTTATATAAACACTCCGGAATTATGCCAGTGATTATATATTCCATCCAAAATAATCAAAAGCTTATTCTACTTCAAAAATGAAGTATTAGAACGAACGCAAGCTTGAAAAGCGAAAAACTATATTATTAATTGTGATAATATATAGTATTGACTAATGTATAGGCATAGAAAGCTCTAAGAGCTAAAAATGCGATAAAAGCTTTTGAAATAATATTTCGTGACAAATTTTATGATGAAAGCTCTATAAGAGAGTTAGTTCCGAAAAGCTTCATAGCAGCTTTTATCTCACATTACGTGTTACATAGTCCATTATATTGCTCTTTGCACGACCTTCGCATTGATTCTTCGCTTATCCTTTGAAAATGAACTTGAGCCTGTGGCACACAGTATTCTATTGTGGTTCTTCATTTTTGAATTCCTACTTACTTATACTTTCCCTTGCCTTTATTGACAAGGACACTGTCGAAATAGGAGTATGTACAAATACATACACGCTCATTCATGTGCCGAACATTCAATTTTACGCACTTAAAACTTTCATCAAGGATACGAAAAATATCTTCAACGAACAAGTTGCGAAATACTACCGTGCCTTTCGGCATGTCTCAAGAGTGTGGGTGGAGACAAATAGTAAGTGTATAGGAACGACTAGAGAAAGAGGAATGACCAAAAGGGTCTATAATTCGTAATAATGAGTGAAAGTTGTCAAACTTTGATAAAATTTGCTATTGATATCAATTGTTAGTGTTTACCTTATACGAGTAGTTGTTGTTACGTCATATAGTCCCACAAACACCCACACACATTGCCAAACAAACGACACTTTCATTGGGAAGGTCATGTCGAGTCAATCGTAGATGCGTAAATCACTAGCAAAAACTCCGAAAAAACGAAAACAACAGCAACAAAAACTTCCTTAAACTCGGCAATGAATGTTTTATACACACAGTCTAGTGAGGGGTACTACAAACTAGTGAAATTTGTTTGAAAAGTTGTGCCTTGCTAGGCGAAAGCTCAGTGAAAGCGAAAGCGGCAGACCAAATTTTTGGCAGTTGTTGAATATTGTGGCTTTCACAAGGTTCTGCGTGCGTCAAATTATTTTATTTTATAGCAGTTTTGTATTTTTATCTAAATTTGTAGAAAGTTCGCCTTTTTTAATTTGTGAAAAATTAATAGCCATTTGTGAGTTGTAGAACAAATTGTATAGTCAAATATGTAGAATGACTCAAAGTTGAAAGCCTGAAAGTTGAATGACTCAAATCACTTGATCATTACGAATGATTTTCTTTCAACATGCGATCAATGTTTACTTGACGTCTTTGTAGGATTTACCTCACAGACAAACGAGATTCAAAGTATACCTACGTAGATATAATATATGTAGTATAAGTTGCTTCTATCACTGACACTCTTCCATCCTTCCTTCGTATAATTCTCACATTCATCTTCTGTGTTCCTCGTGTTCTTCTGACAGCTCGTAACTATTTCAAAGTTATCAAATACACGTAAGCGGCTCCCACAAGATATTTACGTTAGGTTTTGTTGTTGTAGTAGTTGTTTGCCGTTTATGATTGACGTAGGAACGCAAGTAGTTGGCGCAGGGGCACTTTGGCAGTGTCAAAAACTTTTCTAATCCATTTGACGAATGTCGCTGTTTTTGCTATTTTTGTTGTGTTCTTCACCATTGTCTTTTTCCTCCTTCGCTTTTGTGTATTGTGCGAGTTAATTGCCCATGAACGATTGTTTGTATAAAGCAGCCGATATCTGCCAGTTAAGGTCGCCCTATAAATTCATCAATTATAATTATTTTGTAGTTAATTGTGTGCTATGCTATGTTATGTTATGAGTTTCTTTTGATGCATCAGCGAAATTATGAAACATTTTAGTAATTAAAGGGAAGGGATTGTACATCGAAAAAAATTAACGTTGCTCTCTTAGGTTTATACTTACAAATATATTTATGAAGTGCGTAAGGCCAAATCGAATTGAATTGTTTCATTACTCTACATATATTGTGGGAGTACATATAAGTATAGAATAATGTATGTATGATTAATGAGGCATGTATAACATGGGATTTCTCTAGGTGAAATGATCCCTCCACGCAGCTTATATTTATAAGTTAATCTTCTGTTATATGTTACTTTCGAATAAGTGGATAATTTTATGAATTACACATATATGTATAGACTTCAACCCATTGGAAAAATAGCCCAATAATAGCATATGTATACCAATATGTTGATAGATAATTGTTAAAATAAGCAGCTTCTCTATATAATTTTTGTACTTTACTCATCTATACTTCCATAATAAAAACAATCTCACAAATAATTACCAATATTATTATTAACTGCTTGTCACTGTATTATTTTACATTTTTTTAAATTTACAGTAAACTAGTGGATCCGGCCACGCGTTGCTGTGGAATACATTTTATACTATTATTCATATAATAAACTATTCAATACAGTAAAATTTACGACTAAAGGTGAAAACGTTTTTTCTGTCCAGTTAATAGAGGTCCATTTAATAGAGCATTCACTTTTTATTTATGAATTGTTTTTACTATTGGCCCGAACTGGACACAGTGTGCTAAATCGTCCATCCATCGCGGACAAACAACGTGACACGTACTTTTTATATATGTATAAAGATAATAAAGGGTGATTTTTTAAGAGCTTGATAACTTTTTAAAAAAAAAAAAACGCATAAAATTTGCAAAATCTCATCGGTTCTTTATTTGAAACGTTAGATTGGTTCATGACATTTACTTTTTGAAGATAATTTCATTTAAATGTTGACCGCGGCTGCGTCTTAGGTGGTCCATTCGGAAAGTCCAATTTTGGGCAACTTTTTCGAGCATTTCGGCCGGAATAGCCCGAATTTCTTCGGAAATGTTGTCTTCCAAAGCTGGAATAGTTGCTGGCTTATTTCTGTAGACTTTAGACTTGACGTAGCCCCACAAAAAATAGTCTAAAGGCGTTAAATCGCATGATCTTGGTGGCCAACTTACGGGTCCATTTCTTGAGATGAATTGTTGTCCGAAGTTTTCCCTCAAAATGGCCATAGAATCGCGAGCTGTGTGGCATGTAGCGCCATCTTGTTGAAACCACATGTCAACCAAGTTCAGTTCTTCCATTTTTGGCAACAAAAAGTTTGTTAGCATCGAACGATAGCGATCGCCATTCACCGTAACGTTGCGTCCAACAGCATCTTTGAAAAAATACGGTCCAATGATTCCACCAGCGTACAAACCACACCAAACAGTGCATTTTTCGGGATGCATGGGCAGTTCTTGAACGGCTTCTGGTTGCTCTTCACCCCAAATGCGGCAATTTTGCTTATTTACCTAGCCATTCAACCAGAAATGAGCCTCATCGCTGAACAAAATTTGTCGGACGTAAAGCGCGAAACACATTTCGAACCGAACACTGATTTTGGTAATAAAATTCAATGATTTGCAAGCGTTGCTCGTTAGTAAGTCTATTCATGATGAAATGTCAAAGAATACTGAGCATCTTTCTCTTTGACACCATGTCTGAAATCCCACGTGATCTGTCAAATACTAATGCATGAAAATCCTAACCTCAAAAAAATCACCCGTTACATACTTGTTGTTTTTACCTCTAAGACAACTTCAACTGCAGCCAAGTATTGCTATGTCCCCTGTATCTGTACAAAAACTTGCTTGGCACTGTGGCACCTCGCTTTCAGGTCTCCAAGCTGTGGGCCGCCGTGCGCTGATGTACTTCGGATAGTTAAGCACAGCCAACAACTTTTCAACTTAAGCTTCTTATGCCATACATGCACAAATACACAAGCATAAATGTAAATCCATGCATAAGTACAAATTCGGTTGCGCGGCATCCAGGGAAAAGAGGAAAAAAACTCAAACCGAGAAAATGCTTTTCAGCATCCAGGCGCTACTTAATTTTATAGTGTTGACAAGTGTACGCTTTGTAGCTTCTTATTTTTTTTTGCCTTTACTATTTTTCCGTGTATTTTGGCTAAGTCTTCGCCAAGCGCGGAGTACTAATGCCACTGCCTTCCCGGTTGAGTGATTTTAAGCTTGTTGAAGTATGTGTTTACAGATATGTTGGAATGTGTTTGCTTTTCCGTTCGTTGAAAACATTTTGTATTGTTGTTGTTTCCTTTCCTTAGTACAAGAATGGTAATATTTGTCTAGTAAGTGGAACATATAAGTTTTATTTTTGTTTTTGTTGTTGTTTAATATCGTATAGTGCTAAGAGTGTCTCGGAGACAAGGAGAGCTCCAAAGCATAGAGGCAGCAAGCAGTTAGACCAACAATTGTTATTATTACTTTGGTTGTTTATTTGTGCAAGGCAATCACCGAAATCAGGCTCTTATTGTCTAAATAATATTACTTTATGTTGTGATAATGCTTTTGGGAGTACAAATGAAATCAAGTAATTTGCACAATGCAATCTCAAACTGGCTAATGAGTTTTTTTATATAAGACATTTCGAAAATTGGGAGTTGTTCGCGAATACAGAAGCCTCTCCGAGCTTTGTTATTATTCTGTGAAACGAGCTTTCGGCTTAGGTTTTACATAGATTATAGATATTTTTCAAACCTCTTGGTTTATTTAATAAATCAAATCTTCTCTACTTATTTGGGAAAACTTAGCAATACAGCATAAAATTTAGTTTTTTCGCTCAAACTCGGAATAACAACTGAATCCAAGTTGGTCTATCAACAGAAAAAATTGTTGCTCTTTAAGAAGACACCGTAAATCAAACATTTCTGGACATTCGGATGTATTATGTCAGCGTGCATAAATCATTTTACTCTCATACTTCTAAAACATACTAAAATCTTTATTTCAACTTGTCTTAAAACCTTTTCTTCTTAAAAACTCTGTTATTTGTAAGTTTGCGGAATGTTTTACTACGGGTTTCTTTTATTGTTGCGTATAAGATTCACTGGAGCCCATATTGTATTCAGAGATCACAGTTGGTTGTGTGGTATCATCGATTGTAAAGAATACCGTCTATCGGATGCCATACCAAGCAACCAAGGAGAGCAAGGTCCAATAGTTTTAGTGAGGCGATTGTCTCTAAACACTTGTTGTTGTTGTTGTAACAAAAAACATTCCTCTAATAATTTGGAGATCACTGATAGTCCTTGGCTGAAAATAAATCGGAATGCTTTCCCATTAATTAGATTTGATAGTCGTGGAGATTGCCACTCCGTCTCGTAAGCTCTTGTCGCAATTCTTGGCAAGCTCTCGTGCCTTCGGGATATTATAGAATGCAGTAATTTCATAAGTTTTAGAAACTCATCAAATGACTTTTAAGAACTTTTATTTTATACAGAAAACTTTTAAATTATAATTAGGACATTTCTACATACTAATCAGGCACACACATATGTATAAAATTATGTAACTGTGTAACTGAATTGATGTCCGAACTGGAACTGGTCAGTCACAATGACCTTGTGAGCATATTTACAAGGGTTTCAGGAAAAAAGTAGTTTAGTTAAAGACTGCGCATTCTACTGTTTCATTACTAACTGTTACGAGTTTCCGGATCCAAATATTTTTTTCTTGTTGTCGTTTTCTGTCGCCGAATCTTCGCTTAATTTTTACATGAGAAAGCATTAACAAAGCGTGATGTATAAAAAGGTATAGTATTCATTCATGATCTTGACATGTAGTTTATATTTATATGTTTATAACGGGTGATTTTTTTGAGGTTAGGATTTTCATGCATTAGTATTTGACAGATCACGTGGGATTTCAGACATGGTGTCAAAGAGAAAGATGCTCAGTATGCTTTGACATTTCATCATGAATAGACTTACTAACGAGCAACGCTTGCAAATCATTGAATTTTATTACCAAAATCAGTGTTCGGTTCGAAATGTGTTTCGCGCGCGTGTTTTGTTCAGCGATGAGGCTCATTTCTGGTTGAATGGCTACGTAAATAAGCAAAATTGCCGCATTTGGGGTGAAGAGCAACCAGAAGCCGTTCAAGAACTGCCCATGCATTCCGAAAAATGCACTGTTTGGTGTGGTTTGTACGCTGGTGGAATCATTGGACCGTATTTTTTCAAAGATGCTGTTGGACGCAACGTTACGGTGAATGGCGATCGCTATCGTTCGATGCTAACAAACTTTTTGTTGCCAAAAATGGAAGAACTGAACTTGGTTGACATGTGGTTTCAACAAGATGGCGCTACATGCCACACAGCTCGCGATTCTATGGCCATTTTGAGGGAAAACTTCGGACAACAATTCATCTCAAGAAATGGACCCGTAAGTTGGCCACCAAGATCATGCGATTTAACGCCTTTAGACTATTTTTTGTGGGGCTACGTCAAGTCTAAAGTCTACAGAAATAAGCCAGCAACTATTCCAGCTTTGGAAGACAACATTTCCGAAGAAATTCGGGCTATTCCGGCCGAAATGCTCGAAAAAGTTGCCCAAAATTGGACTTTCCGAATGGACCACCTAAGACGCAGCCGCGGTCAACATTTAAATGAAATTATCTTCAAAAAGTAAATGTCATGAACCAATCTAACGTTTCAAATAAAGAACCGATGAGATTTTGCAAATTTTATGCGTTTTTTTTTTAAAAAAAGTTATCAAGCTCTTAAAAAATCACCCTTTATATTTTATATCACTGCTGATGTATGTAGATCTGTATGTGTACCAGTGATCTGCAGTGAATACTTGGCTTATGAATACACTCTCATATTCATGAATCACCCCCAATATTCACTCACACTTGCTCTCACTAAAAATATTATCTTCTCACAATCACATGGCTTGCTTGTGTAATAATGAGTGTGAATATGTCTCACAATCACTTATCGCTCACACTTGGCTTGGCTTGCTTCTCTGTATACAATTGTTTGAGCTATTCGTTGCTTACCATTAGATGAGTTGAAAGGCTCATGAATACATTCACTAATAAGTGGCTCATTATTTATTCATGAATACATTCACAAATTCCTTGCCTATTCAAAATATATTTTATACCTACGCGGAGGGGTTTTAAAAGGAACGAAACGCGTGATTGTAGTGACTACTAAACTGAAACTTCTTTGTTTATTATCCTTTTATTCAATTATTTTTTAAACCCTTGCATCTTTATCTTACATTCTAGAAAGTGAAGAGCTTAGGTAGATGAGTCCCTGAAGTTTATGCCTACACGGAAGGGTTTTAAAAGGAACGAGTGAGTCTAGTGACTTCGTAGAAACTACAAAACTGAAACTTCTTTGTTTCTTATTCTTTTATTCAGTTTTCTTTTAAAATAGAACAATAAATCACATTAAAACATAGTAAAATTACTAAGAGATACTATACATACATATATACAAGAAATGTGGGTGGGTTTTGTGTCAATATGTTTTGTACTTCCTTCAATTTTTCGATTAAAAACGATATGCGGAGCAGTTCATACAGACATTCCAACAATAGTCAGCTTTAAACGTAACATATCAACATATATCGACAGTATATGGCTTGCTAATTTAAACATTTACCACAAAGTAGCACTATTTTCATATCCTCCCGCAAAAGCTATGAGAGATGTCGATATTGAAGCTGTGAAGCATTTCTGCATTGAGGAGATATCAGGCAATATTGAGTTTTACACTTC
Organism: Bactrocera dorsalis; assembly: GCF_023373825.1. Lineage (NCBI taxonomy): Eukaryota > Metazoa > Arthropoda > Insecta > Diptera > Tephritidae > Bactrocera > Bactrocera dorsalis. The sequence goes on from NC_064307.1 coordinate 44,403,084, forward strand.
CGAACACAATGAGACCCCACAAATTCCATATTCACCAATTACTTCAACATCAAATGCGTCTTCACCTGCAAATGACCTGAACTTCTTTTTTACAAATATTTCAAACATGAGCGCGCAGGAACGTATCGAAGATGAGATGGATAAATATTTTACAGAAAGAATACAATTTGATAATGACTTTGACGCAATTCAATGGTGGAAGCAACATAAAGCTAACTTTCCACGCATATCAAAATTTGCACTTAAAATATTAACTATACCTGCAAGTAGTGCGGCGTCTGAACGTGTATTTTCCTTGGCAGGCAATTTAATAACTGATAAAAGAAATCGACTTGCACCCAAAACCGTAGATAATATAATATTTCGGAATTCTATATTTAAGACTAACTAATATGACAAGAAGACCTTAGAAACTTAAAAAACAAAAATATACAATGATATTGAAAAGTAATTTTGTGCAATACCTCAATCTTAATATATATTTAGAAGCTATACTTATAATATATACTTGTATCTTTGGAGTTGAATCTTATGTATGTACATAAATCTTGAAGTAAATTTTATGCTTATTATTTTTATTTTTTGCCGAAATTAACTGAAGTTTGCTATTTAGTTTTTTGACAATAATTCATGTAATTTTTATACCATTAAACTGACGTGATTTTTATTTTTAATTTTAATTCCATTGAAAGGAACTAAATTATCATTTTATAAAATAAAATGTAATATTATAAGTGATAACATATTAATGCATGTAAGTATGTATATGTGATTTTTTTTAATAATAGAGAAAATTAACACAAAATATGAAAATCCAGTTTTTTATTTCATTATATCTAGTCATTATTTGAACCAGTTACAAAATCCTTGTTGTTATACAATAATATAATAGTAACTCTTACTAATTTCATAATGGATTTCTTAGCCTTTGGTTCATAGCGTTACGGCTCAAGTGGCTCAAGTGGCTTGCGCACAATTGAGCTTCTTCGTATATTCACAAGTGTTTTGTATTCATGAATGTCAGAGAGTCCTAAGCAAAGATTCATGAGTATTGTGAGCTCATAAGCAAACACTTGTGAATATATGCTTCATACAAGCTAAGCAGCTCACAAGCCAAAACTCTTTCTCTCATAATTGTAAGTGAGTAGTATTCACACTTATACTCATTCCGTGAATAATTTGCTTGCTTCATACTCAATTTTTCGCAAGTGGCTCAAAGTTGTGTTTAACTCATTCACTGCAGATCACTGATGTGTACTGCCATCAGGCATCTAAGTAAACATAGATGTTATCCACAAACGCTGACTTTTACTCAAACTTATCTTCATCTGCAAATGGGAGTATCTATATAAATACATATTGTATGTATGTATATGTGACAAGATACATATGCATATATTTACCTTTATACATACATATATCCACCACATAGGTATCTCGCGCTGCGTGTGACCAGTTAAACTTCCTTTGCTTGCGGGCCGCCGACGACACACAGAAAATAATATTCATTAAAGTGTTAATGTATAAAAATTGTAATTATTTTAATTGCAATGAATGGAGCAGACGAGAAGACAAAGCAATAACAGAAATTACAGATGGCAAAGTACATATTAAGTATGCGCTAGAATAACAGTGAAGATTGAAACAAAGAATTGGACAAAATGATGACATCAGTTTCTGGTAGATAGCAATAAAAGCATCAGAAAAATAGAAGCAACCAAAATATCGTGTAATAAAGACATATCTACATATATGGAAATATATAAACATAACACCACATTTGAGAAAATGCGAATAAACGGAGATATGGGTTTACATATATATATACATCTGTATATTGGTACGTCAATATGCCTTCATATAAGTGGCCTACAATTATATGCATATACATTTTGTATCCGTATCTGGACTTGATAAAAGAAAACTGCCAATTAACGCAACAAACTAGATGCGCTACAATAAAGAAGACTTTAGTGTATAAAAACAGAACATTTCACATACCAAATGTAACATTTGAATTAAAAAGTTATATTAAAAATGTACATATGCATGTGTGAAAATATTGTATGTATATATAGAAATGCCGTCGAAAGAGGTCAATGCTAAGCAGCTGTGAACGGAAATAGTATAAGATTTGCAAGCAATCTGCTGTGAAATCAATTAATGGAACTCGAATATTTTTAAGAACATTTTTCTGAAAAATTCATATTTAATTAAAAAGAATCTCATTTATCGATATCAAAGTCAAGTATTCAATATACTCCAATTTATCAAAATATGTGTTAATTTAAAGGAAAATGAGGGCTTGAAGTTTTGCTCGTGATAATATTTCTGTGACCTGCATATATGTATAACACCTGTAGTCGAATGAAGAGCTTGTCATAGATATACTATAAGTATGAAAATAGTATCTGGTAGATACGTAAGTGGTCGAAGGTAAATGCATGTGATTATGTGTGTATGTAAAAATGTTTGTGTGTGTTTAACCATACGGACACATGTATTTGATATGGCTTTTAGAAGAACATTTTCATTATTCGTTTATTTATGTATTTATTTATTTTTTTGAAATCTTTGGAGCATAGTAGATGTTTGCCTCGTAGATCATAAAACTCCTATCAACACACACTCATATATGTATGTGGTTATATGTTAGTACACCAGCTCAGTTGGTCTAATATTTGCCTCATGTTCAAATAACACACAGCTGCGATATTCGTGAGGGAGTCAAAAATGTTACCGTATTTGTATGTGGTGCACAGTCAACAACAACAAACACAAATGTGTTGCAATGAAGAGCGTTAAATTGTTATATAAACATCGAAATGCGCTTGAAATGAGCTCAGGTGCAGCGCAATGAGAAGTGATAAAAGCGCACAGTGCAACGAAAGGCCGCTTCTTCTGCGGGATCTAGAGCATTTGGGTCTGTTGGCTGTTGAGTAGCACCTGAATATGCATTTTCCGTAAATATTCTAAGCATTTTGTGATGTTTATACATTAAATGATCTGTTTATTGCCCTAGATAAATTCAAAGCACCAACTATTTATATACATACATACATACATTTATAAACGTACATATTTATTGAGTATGTAGTATTATATTATAAAAAAAGTTTGTGGAGTTAGACTTCTTGATGTTGGAGCGGAAATTTGTAGTCAGTATTTATATTTACATTTTTACAAATGGGTTTGAAATGGAAGAGTAGGCATTATGTCTATTTATTTATTTATTAAAGAGTTATTAACATCTCACTACTGGCTATAAAAGATATTAACCTCTGGTAAATATACTCAAGCTACTAATCGCTCATCTCTTAAAATATCCCGTTGAATGGAATTCGTGATGATTAAGTTAGACTGCTTCCATATTGATGTTGAAAGCTGTACATTACTCAGAATACCAAAATCCGATGCTGCACTAGCTCTAAAATATCTACCAGGTAGAATGTTGTATGTGTTTGCAATAAGTTCAAAGCTTTACAGTAGCTAATCAATTTGTAATAACAGCCTTTGAAGTAACCCTATATTTTGAACTTAAGGTTCATTTTACACATATTTCTGTATTGTAAGAAAATTTTCGTTTTTTTGCTAGTTTAGTCACTTGCTGGACTACTCATTATATTTCCTAAAATTCATGTTTATTTACTATAGCAATTCCTGCTGGTAACAATCCCCACACTCTTCAAATACCACCCACACTTTCCACTAAAATTTTATGTGCTTTGGGAAGCACTTTTAAGTTTGGGTAAACAAAATACAATAACAACTCAGACAACTGGTAAACAAAACTATGTTTTTGAAAGAAACAACAAATTTGTTGCAAGTACAAACATTATTGTGGAACTAAATGCATAAGATTCTTACAGAAATAGAGCGAGAACATAAAAATAAGGAAAGTAGCACCAGGATGGAAACTTAAGAAATGTGTTTATTGCTGCTTTGAAGATGTGAACAATTTAATTAACGGAATGTGTTAGTGAAGAAATAGTGATAGTTACAGAATAAGATATTAGAATCATCTAATAGTGTCCTGAAGGTTTGAAAAAGTGCTTAGACAACCTTAAGAGTACAAAAAATTAAACAAAAATTCTTTTTTAATAATCCGTAATTCTCAAGAAAGTTTCTAAAATGAAATCCAGTTTCCTGTATATACATATGTACATATATGCAAACGCATAAAGGTAAGGATCTTCTGAACATCAATCTTATTAACATTGTTAGATTTTATTTACAGACATATAAATGGGTATATCGAATTCCGAGATTCTTACCTAATTTAAGCTTAAATGACTGGACTACAACCCACACACACTCTTGCGCAATTGATCTCCCTGAAATAATTTTTCCATTCACTACAAACCTTAATCGCATGTCTTCAATCCAACAAGAAATGCTTAAGCAGGTTAGGTTTCAGTAATTTTTTCACACCCGGAAGCGGTTTAAGGTCGACAAAAGAGAGAACAACTATGAATAGTCAGCGTTATAAATTATAATAGACTAAGCCATGCAACTACATATGTACATTCATAGACATATGTAGTATATGTATGTACAATCATTGATATTTCTCACACATCGACAGATAGATAAATTAAATCCAAAGCAATCGAACCGATGAATGCAACTCTACTTTCTTTCCTTTTCTACTTTTTAAATACTGCTGTTCAACACACACAGACACGTACGAAACACCTTTGACAGGTACAATCGTGTGTCAGCGTATCTCGCTACTAAGCGCTGCTTGTAAGTGTGTTAGTTGGTAGGCGAAATGTGAAAGAATCTATCTAGTGAAAAAGTTTTGCAGGTCTGATATTGGAACATAAACAACAACACCAACAGCCGCAACAGCATGACCAGGCAAAAGATAAAGGTAACACAGCAGCAAGAACACCAACAAAAAAACTGCATACAATAATTCGTGTGAACGTAGGCGCATAGTCTTAAAAACACACACATACATATGCCCGAGCGCATGTTTACACTTGCGTATTTTCAGCCGAAAAGTCAAATACGAAATATCTTTGTGCATTAGTAAGCAACAGCAGTAAAAACATATGAGGTGAAATAAATGAATTGTTGGTATTATACCTGTCGCAGGTTGTTTAATCGTCGAATATTGTGTCAATCTGGAATAAAAACCTAGAAAAAATTATTAAAAAACGAGCCCATTAAGCTATGCATGTCTGTATATACGCAAACACGTCCCTCAGTTTTTTAGATAAGTATTAAATAAATTTTGCACACGGATTTTTCTCTCCAACAAGCTGCTCGTCGGAATGGCCGATATCGAACCAATATAGCATATATTTGCCATACAAACTAGGCAATCGGAATAAGTCGCTTTTTCATTTGAAAAGAAATCTACAAAGAGATACTATCTGCTAAGCAATTATTCAGATCGCATAAACATATTTTGATATATAAAAATTTTAAATTTAAGGAATCTTATGTTTATAGTATAAAATTAGAAAATGCATTTTATAGAAAACCTCACAAATAAAACCAAATCTATTAAAAAATCAGAAATGGTTCCTATGAAAAAATGGCATTAAACTCCAATGTATGTGTACCAAATTTAAACGAATTCAGTGTCATTTTGCAGTTTTGTCCCCATATTACTACATACATACATATACTTAACACACTGTTCACAGCCACCGCCACCCCTACGCTTGCTGCTGTTTCTCGGCAGACAAGTCATTAGTGCTCTTTACCTTGCATACTTGATCTTGGCCATCGCTGTGTTCAATGGTGATGACTTTGCGCATTTTCCACACTTAAATGAGTAGACTGTTTGCTTTTGTTGTTTCCTTTTTGATTCTCGTTACAAGAAATTGGTATTTTCTACGCTTTGTAAGAAAACGCACTGCACAAAGCCGAGAAGAATTTGTTTATAGCGTGAGTCTGTCTGTGTATGAGAGTGCAATGCACTTACTTTGACTTGAAGATTCATTACCACTTTTACCTTCAAATTGTAAGTTACAAAATCTTTAAGAAGATATGCATATGTTCACATGTATGTATGTATGTAAATGGTAGTAGAATTTGAATTTACCTTTACCTTGTTACACACTTTAGACCAGAGATGAGCGATATTGCGATTTTTAAATCACTGTGATTTCAGTGATTGCTATTTTTAAATCACTGTGATTTTATAATGCTATTGCGATCGCAACTAAGTCGACGTTCGAACATCGTTGTTGTTGTTGTAGCGGCAGATTCTGCCAATTTGACACTGTTTGGCCGAATAAAAATCCGGGTCTGTTTCACTTACGTAGACCCGACTGTCATGGGAACAACGGAAACATTTTGTCGTTATTGGCGGCAAATTCTCTTTTGGCTCCTGTAACTCGAGTCAAGTTTTTCCGCCTTTCTTTTCACTACATTTTCGCAAATGTTGGAGTGGTTCGGCTACCTGACACTTAAAGCGTATTGCATAGTTCATTTATATGTTGGTATGATGGTTTCACACATTTCTTAGAAGGAATTACCATTAGTGTGGTTGATAAATTGTTTGTTTAGTATACCCAAATAAGACCAAATAATTAACGCGAGTTTCCTAATCTTTGGGAAAATATTAAAAACGCGTAATTTTTTTATTCCATCATTTTTTCTGAAATTAATTAGTTACAATTCTTGTTTTCATCACAAAAAGCTTTCAAATTTGGTTTTAACAATAAGTAAAATTAAAAGTTTTATTAAAACAAATTCAAATATTCCATTTTGATTATATTTCATCTACCACTTCAAACATCACACTTCACTTCTTTTCCTTGATACATTTCCTGCCATTATTAAAAATTATAAGAACGTTACCCTCAAAACTTCAAACCGCTATGACGAAAAATAGCATATACGATATATACAATACCCTGAAGAAAGTTGTTACTTTTCTGCTATTTGCTATTGTGATCGTAATTCACAGGTTCGAACTGCTATCGTAAATCACAGGTTCGAACTGCGATCGCAATCACTGGTTCGAACTGCGATCGCAATCACTGCTATTTATAAAATGTGATCGCAGTTGCGATTTGCGATTTTTCAATCACAGTGAAAAAATCACCGGTAGTGAAATATCGCTCATCACTACTTTAGACCGGGCCTGCGGCTCTTATAAGTATATTTATATGCATACATACATACATGTAAGTATTTGGTGAGTGTGCGTTTTGATCTGCACTCATATTTTCCAACTGACGATCTGGTCGCAGGATGTTATTATTTTATGTACGTATACATGGACATATAAATACCATATTTACTTGTATGTTTCTAGTTTGGTTATTTGCCTTTGATTGTCTGTATGTATACAACAGCAAGCAATCATCATTGTTAGCGCCTTGCTCTGTGACTTTTCATTACATATTTCTGGCGCAACACTAAATCACATACTTATATATGTGTGTATAATTGACCACCAGTATTGTGTTTACTCGGACATGCTGGAAGTCTTCAGTCAAATTCTAGTGCTTAAGAGCGATGACTACTAATGCGTCAAGGTACTTGCTTATATTTACATAGATACTATTTCAAAGAATTTATGTATGCATGTACATATATCCTTGCGTGTGGAGATACAGATCAGCTGATTGCCGCTTACATGCCTTAAACCCCATCTATTAAGGAGTCAAAAACAAAAAACAACATAAAAATCGAAAAACAACAAACAGGTCGCACTTTTGGGTTTATTTGGCGCTTACACAATGCACAAAGCACCGTTGACAATGATCTTCAAGTGGTCGAAATTAATTTTCATTGTTGTTGCTACGTGATTCCATTAAAATTCAACACGAAACTATTCGAAAATTAATTTTAGGTGCTTTAATTACGACGTGTGTAGTACAAAACTGTCTGCTTTTAATGTTAAATGAGATGAGGCACAATCTTTTGAAGAAAAAGGTGCCATGTAATGCAAATTTCTTGAAGCTTTAAGTTATTTGTGGGCCTTCGTTTCTTCATTGTTTTGGGAGTTTCACTAGTTTAGAGGTTAGATATACTTTTATGTCCTCTTGATGGACGTGTTAACGATTCCAAGCACTATAACAAGAGAAATCCAGAATCTGTGATCTTTTGTTCTATGACACTAAGGTAAAAGAAGACCCTGACGTGAGCCGATCGATCGTTAGTACTTTCAGAGCTTTATTAATTTACTTCAAACAACTTCAGTGTAGTTGCCCTATTTAGCTGTTTATGATAACTCTTTCACTCTCTAAAGATGGATCCGAACTATTCAACATGAGATTTTAGAAACTACTCTAGTCTGTTTACATTTTCTGGCTATAAGTCCTTCGTTGATCGGGAGTAATTTTTTGATATATGCATATTGATATCGGCACGGACTGAATTCAAAACATAAAGAAATCCGAATCGAAAGCTATTAGAAACAAAAACTGTTTCAAAATTGTTTAATAAGAATCAACCCTCAGCCACTCATCATTAGGGTCATATTACCATAAGTCAATTGAATAAAATTATTACTTTAACCTGACGGCCCGCTTTACAGTCCCTTGACTTCTTGTTCTACCTGATAATTTTCCTCTAAATAAACACATCACTAAGATAATCAAATACACTTTCATGTGAGTGAAAGAAATCGCAAGTAAATAATCGCGAAAAATATACAAATGTTCCTCACACTTATATATGTCTATAGAAATATAAAGACATCAAGTAAACATTTGAATTAGAGATGTGAATAATGAAATTCCATTACCAATGGTTTACTCTAAAATGGGATTTGTGCCTAGTTATTAACAAAATTTATTAACTTCAATGTAGTATTCTTATAAAGAATTATCTTAATCTAGCACAGAACCTAAGTATCATGTCGCTGCCAAAAACAGTTACACTAATTTAGTTAATTGAATTATCGCATTGGGTAAATCCCGAAATTTATATTCAATAATATCTGTTAAGATTAGTGTCTATTTTGACAAAATTTGATAACATACAAATATATTACTGGTTTCTTATACATACTATACATGTTTGCTTTTGAAAACAACCCGTAAAACTGAGTGTGGGAAGCGTGGAATTTGTATCTTATATCAAAGTCATGACAAAATGCCGAAGCACTAAGCTTTTGCTTACACTTTTTCATGTAAATAAAGCTGGCGTATACACTTACATATACATATCTGTAAGTATTCAGATAACCGATGTCGCAAAAATATTCATTTGTGTGTGTATATATTAATGTTTGTGTATTCGTGCTTAAATTTCGCAAATCCTAAATAAATAATTAAATATTTGCAATGCAGTTGCAACACTACTTAAATTCTCCCCCAAAATGACCCCGGGCTCTCGGCCTCGAACCGCTTTCACTATTCAGCGAAATTTTTTGAAACAACAGAAAAGTCAATTACATTTAATGGGCAAATAAAATCAAATTGCTCAATCACAAAAGGGAAATGCTCAAAGGCAAAACCAAACAAAAACAATAAAATCTTTAGTAAATATTGTATTTGAAGAAAAGATATTCAGATAAACAATTATACTTATTTTCATGTCTACAAATTTATATGTATGTATAAGTATGAACCTTCATATTTGTAGTTACTCTCGGTGACGTTCTGAAGCAGTTTGTAATTCAATTATGAGCAACAAAAACAATTCACACGCAGGCCGCAATTAAAATTTCACAGTTACTTTCAGTTATGAATGAGCGGCGTCTCCGTGTTATTTTTATTATCCCCATAGATGTGAGTAATTTCCTTTTTTGTTCCTACTCACGATTCAATCACGATTACTCGTGCTCGATTACTTAATTAATTCCTGGCGAACGCAATGACGCATAACACTTGTAATCTCGTTGTGCATTGTTGTTGTTGCACTTTTTGTTGTAATAAATTAAGAGCATGACGAATGCGAAAATTGATACGATGAGAAGATTTTGGAATTTCAAATGCATTAATTCGAAAATATTTGCTTTAATTAAAATCATATTTAAAATTCACTGAAAAGGATTTTGAGAAAAATTTTATTAGAGAGAAGAATACAACTTAATTATGAAATGTACATATCTAATGTATTTTGGGGAATATTTATTCTTTACAAATGTTGTGAAGGATGTATTCGAATGGTTGGCCGATGAGTCTGTAAACATTTAGATTAGATGAAACGTAAAAAGAAATGGAAAAAATGTTTATTGGTATCCAAGATTCATGAATTATTATAGAGTAGATGAGACTCTGATAATTAATGAGATTTTGCAAGTGGCAACGTAGTAACATTTAAAATTAAATGGTTGGACAAGTTATTAGATAAATTAACAAATTTATAACGTAATTTCTTACAATTAATCTTTTTGCTATAACAATCTCGAAATGTCTGGTCTAACCTGTAATCTGGAAAGTTTACATGTATGAAATGAAACAATATTGTTGATCCAAAATCGAACTTATTTTACAAATTCTGAGATCTTGAAATTTCGGGACTGTCTCTTAAATCCCGAATATCGGGACAATCTTTGTCTGTAAATTTTAATAAAAATGGTTGAATAAAGTACATGCAATTTTATTTATCCGACATCTATCTTAGTATAGGATTAATGTCGAAATTTTCGGATAACATTGATTTTATTCCAAAAAAATTGCTATAATTCCACATCTAGTGGAGCGATGCATTCATGTATGTAAGTTAATACCACCAGTTCATATTACATGAACATATTCTTTATGTCATAAATATGTAACATGACACTTACGACCCATATGGTCCATATTGAAACATTATATGTACTTTGCTAATACTGTCCGCCTTAGGTGGTCCCAAAATGTAATTCATAGATTGTAAGATGAATCTTTCCACTTGTAACATATGTATGTCCTATCTCAAGTGGAATATAATAAAGAAAACGGGGCAGTTGCCCGTAGTTGTCCACGAGAACTCGACGGACTTATTAATTTGTATGCATAAAGTTCACTTTCAAAGTGTAAGGGAAGTTGATATCTGGTAATATATGTATATTTAATTCCTACGAAGAGTCTTAGCTGTTGTGGTATTTACCATAACATACAAGTCTGAAGTGGGCCTGTAGCTCACATTCTATTGAACAGAGCATCTATGGACTCTCTAACTAATCTGGACATACCGTCTGTTATATGTGTACATAGGTCAAAGGTAAAGTAGTGCAATTAGTTAAGTTAAATGATTATTTATTACCATGATTTTGCAGCCAGTTATTAAATTTATAGTCCCTACATAAGTCGAATTTTTTGCTTATGAATTTGAATAAGATTTAACTATATAATCCTTATCAACCGATACATTTGCTGAGAGCCAATCAACATTACCGTTACTTGCTATCAATATAATTTAATTTATGCGCTTTATTTTCTGAGTTTTCCTCCTAAACACTCGCAGTCGCAATTTTAAATTCCTAAGCCACAATTACCTCTCGTTAAACGCAACCATAGCAACCAGGCTTCAGAGAATGCTCTCAGCAAAATTAAATTAAAATCAATTCCATTAAAAATGGAAAATTTTCCTGATTGCAAAACTTATTGTCAAATATTAGTTTTGCCACTTAAAACTTGTCAACAAAAGTCCACAAGACAGTAGAAAATCAGCAATAGTGAGCAAGTCAAAATATTTATAACAACATAAATCCACACTTTCAATGCCGACAATACACACCCAACAACAACAACCAAGCCAACATCCAACAACCCTGAGCGAGTCTAGTAAACTTCATAACTAAATGCCACAGCAACAACAACAGCAACGAAACGTTCAATGCCTCATGCAGACTGAGTGTTGACAAAGACGTCATCAGTATTGCTGCTTTTGTTGTTGGCTTGGAAAAATCTATAATTGCTAATAGAGGCCATACACGGGCACACATGTGCGTTCGATCTGTGTGAATTCGTTTGCCCATACACGACACACAAATCCATTTTGCGTTCGTTCTTCACACAGTTAACATGTGCGACAGGCAAGTGGAACATTTCTTCGAATTTATTTCTAATGTAGCACTTTTATCTATTTCTTTGTATTTCGTTAATAAGTTATTCCAACTTTTATTTTTCTCAATTTTATTTTTATATTTATCACTTTTCGTTTGCCAAATTGCCAATTATCTTTTTATAAGATCAATAAATTCAGATACGAAATCTTTATTTAGGGGAGAGCCTGCTTTAGAAGCTTCAAACAATCGCTTAAATCTCTTTAAAAATTATCTAACAACAAACAAAGTTATAGATTGGAACTCGAAATATTGTCGAAGCTAGAAGGGAAATAGTGTCCGAGCGTCAGACAGATACATACAAGTATATGAGCGCTTGGGCAAAAACCGAACAGCACGATTTCTCGGTTTTTTATTTTTACGATTATTCTTAATTGGCGGGCAAAGTTGGAATTGGGGCAAAATTTATTATCTTTGGAATAAAATTATCTTCTATTTAAACTGAAAAAACTAAGAAAAGTCAAGTTTGAACATATTTTTAAACAAAATAAAGTAAATTTTTTTTGGAAATTTTTTAGTTTAACTAGAAGATAAGTTATTAAAAAACATGAATCTCTTTGAATTTTTTGTTCCTGATAAATGCATATGCGAGATGCATCAGGTAATTGCTTCCTAAAGGCAGAATATCACAGATTTCGTATTCAAAAAATTTGTGAAAGATGTTCAAATATATGACTATAAAGCCTAGAAATTTCGCTTGAATCAATTATTTCTTTCCCTCCCAAAAAAATCCTCAAAAAAAAATCGATTTTTTGAAGCCTCTAAAGCAGTCTCTCCCCTTAACACTTGCAATCGCCCGCGATCTTCACTGCTCGGCGACACGAGAGAAATGAGATAATTGTGCGCTCACAACGCCATACACGATAAACATGTTCGCGCACCGATCGTAAAAAATCAAACATTTTCGCGAACATGGATCGGTACGCGAACAAGCCCATACACGAGTAAACCGCATGTTTACACATACCGATCGAACGCACATGTGTGCCCGTGTATGGCCTCTATAAGTCGGTGGTGAGAACGAGCCACCTCGACTACGGCGGCATGAAGGGAGGAAGCGGTAGAGGGAGAGTGGGGTGCGCTTGTGACGTAAAACGCTGTCAAAAACTAAAACAACGGTTGCCAATTTAACTAAACATACAACAACAACAAATAAGCCTTGAGTTAGGAACGGTCTGCGAAGTCTACGCTTTAGCCTTAAAGGAACCTAAAGCTTACTTACAGACTTATATATTTTATAGCTCGATGTAGCAACTCTGCCTTGAAGGAATGCTGCGCGACCGATCTAGTTGCATGGCCGAAGGCAAAATGGCGCGGCTTTTGCAAGTGAATCTTTTAAATTAAATTTAAATATTTTAAATGAGGCAAACACATAGAAGCACACAGGACACAAATGGCTGCATCAAATCATGAGCTCAGCAGCCCCTTTGCCACTCCACTTCGCACAGCACGCAATTTCCAGAGCTTTAGTTACACGGTTGCAGTTGTTCTTGTTGTTGGCGGGGAAATTAGCTAAAACCGCTGTGGCGGTTGGCTTTGTGGCAACAATAACAACAACTTTCTTGAATATTTAAACACGGTGTTGTAGTTGTTGCTGTTAGTGTTTGTGTGTTTTTTGTGGCAATTACGTTTACACCGAAACAATTCGAATGCTGCCTATGCGTTTGTTATCGTTGTTTGGCTGTTGGTAAACCCTGAAAGTTTGTACCGCAACAATGCCACACTGAACTGCAAGAAAATTTTAATAATTTCTACTTAAAATTGCATTTGCTCCAACAGTGTGCCATGCAGTGCTGTTGTTGTAAACTAACTGCAACACAATTAATGTTAGTGGCAAATATTTTTTGATATTACCGTATATTCACTAGCAGTTGGGGAGAGGCTGCTTGAACTTAAGTAAGACCCTCAATCGCGAGTGATATTGAATAACAAATATCTAGTATGACGCCACTGCCATTGAATTTTATGTTACTCGTGTTCTAAAGTTCCCATTATCACTTAACTCATTCTAAGATCTTAAAAAGGATCTCCTAATATTCATAAGTCCCACAGAATCTACTCTGTTGAAAACTTTGTGAACAGTTTTGGTCGAGCCGAAATTGTATTATATAATAGTATTAAACATTAAAGTCATATTATTTTGAAAATCGGGGAAGCCAAAAGGTACATAACTCCACTTGGCAGACTACCCATCACTATTCAAGACCACATTTTGATGTTGAGAATTAGAGTATGATTTGTTTCAGATTTTTTTAATCTCTTAAATTCTTGAGTCGATCGGATGATTCAAAATAATATGTTATATAAAAGCATGAGGTAGACTAGAACTTTTTATGTAAGACCTTTTGTTTATACATATATGTATATAATGCATTCCTCTCTCTAATTTTTGACTTCAAAGAGACCAGCTTTGTTTTCAAAGATCAGATAAATCCCCATACATGGGGACTGGTGCGTTAGAATCTGCTATCTTTATCGATTGTCCAGTGAGACATTTCATTGATTAGAGGTGAAGTTAATTGCGTTTTAAGTGTCAGTATGTTTGTGTTATCGGTGCGAAAATAAGCTTCGGCCAAGAAGCCAACATTCAGTTTTGTTTTAAAATTGGTATAACTTTTACCGAAACGTTTTAATTGATGAAACAAGTTTATGGCGAAGATTGTCTATCCCGTAGCAGAGTGGTTTCAACGTTTTCAAAGTGGTCGTGAGGAACGAGTAAATGACGACCAACATGTGGGCTTGCACCGGCATACCGGCGGCCATACCGGGCAACGAGCTAAACCACTCGTTCGACATGCTTTTGGACGGTGAAAAAAGCTGTATTAAAGAAAAAGGAGACTATTTTGAATAAAATAAATTGATTTTGCCGATAAAATCATTTGTTCCTTGTTTTTTTAAGTCCTTTTTTCTTTGGAACGCACCTTGTGTTCAGTTAGAATTTTTTCTGGGAAAACTGAGAACTATAACTCTAAACTGGATCCTCTGAAATTAAAAAAATCAAACGAATTTGATTAAAGTATTGTTAGACCTAGTCATTATTTGGTGAAATAATAAGCCAAATAAATATTTTAACAAAATGCCGGTTTTTCAACAAAAAAATATTGATTTTTGACCAGAAATTTCTGCCTTAAGTTGTTTATAAGAATAAAATATTTATCGGGGAGAAAAAGTTTTCGTTTAATTACTACCAAATATATTTAAGACACTCTTGTTAAAAATTGAGGCAAATCAGTTTAGCCGTTTTCGAGAAATGTTGGTCACCGGCTTTGACACCATTTTGAGAGTGAGTATATGTCTATATATTATCCTTAAAGCTTGTTATCTCTGTCTTATATAGGGTGATTTTTTAAGAGCTTGATAACTTTTTAAAAAAAAAAAAACGCATAAAATTTGCAAAATCTCATCGGTTCTTTATTTGAAACGTTAGATTGGTTCATGACATTTACTTTTTGAAGATAATTTCATTTAAATGTTGACCGCGGCTGCGTCTTAGGTGGTCCATTCGGAAAGTCCAATTTTGGGCAACTTTTTCGAGCATTTCGGCCGGAATAGCCCGAATTTCTTCGGAAATGTTGTCTTCCAAAGCTGGAATAGTTGCTGGCTTATTTCTGTAGACTTTAGACTTGACGTAGCCCCACAAAAAATAGTCTAAAGGCGTTAAATCGCATGATCTTGGTGGCCAACTTACGGGTCCATTTCTTGAGATGAATTGTTGTCCGAAGTTTTCCCTCAAAATGGCCATAGAATCGCGAGCTGTGTGGCATGTAGCGCCATCTTGTTGAAACCACATGTCAACCAAGTTCAGTTCTTCCATTTTTGGCAACAAAAAGTTTGTTAGCATCGAACGATAGCGATCGCCATTCACCGTAACGTTGCGTCCAACAGCATCTTTGAAAAAATACGGTCCAATGATTCCACCAGCGTACAAACCACACCAAACAGTGCATTTTTGGGGATGCATGGGCAGTTCTTGAACGGCTTCTGGTTGCTCTTCACCCCAAATGCGGCAATTTTGCTTATTTACGTAGCCATTCAACCAGAAATGAGCCTCATCGCTGAACAAAATTTGTCGATAAAAAAGCGCGAAACACATTTCGAACCGAACACTGATTTTGGTAATAAAATTCAATGATTTGCAAGCGTTGCTCGTTAGTAAGTCTATTCATGATGAAATGTCAAAGCATACTGAGCATCTTTCTCTTTGACACCATGTCTGAAATCCCACGTGATCTGTCAAATACTAATGCATGAAAATCCTAACCTCAAAAAAATCACCCGTTATTTATAGTAGTGACAAATCGTTTTGAACATTCCTTTATGAAAATTTGATATTTTGCACTCAGCACCCTCAATCCGCGTTTGAAATGGAGCTGCGCGTGTGCGCTAAGTATGTAGGTTTGCAAAAGGTTGCAATTTGTAAAAGTAGTTGTTTGGGGCAAATTAGTAAACTGGCGAAAACTAGCAAATGCTAATGAGCACTTAGTACAGTAACAAATATAACTACAAGTGGTCGGTGAACAAAAAACAATTACAAAAAGCAACAAGAAATAGCGGGAATATTGCGAAATTTTACAATTACAATTTACCGTTACAATTAGTGAAATTAACATGGCTTTAGCGGTAATTTTGTCTAACGGTCATTAGAACTGGTTATGTATACGGAAGTGTTTTGCATATACATATGTACATACATATTTATGTTCTGAATTTTGTGTAAATTTTTGTTCGCCCCTTTCTGTCCAATTAAAATTTACTGCCGCTGCTAATTGCTTCTTAATCGAGCTAAAAACAGATTGGATTGAAGTTCGAAAAAATTTACATAACCACCTATACATAACCACCTATTATTTTTGTTATGTTTTTTTTTTTGTTTCTCCCCGAACTGAGTTTAGGCGGCTCATTGAGCAGTCAGCGGTTCTTACATATGTGAGCCATTTACATACACATACACGTTTTAACATACATATACAATTCGCTAAATAGTATGCACGAAAACGCAATAAGCAACAACAATAACAAGCATCTAGCACTTCATTAGCGGTCTTTTCGCTTTTTTATTATTAATTAAACAAAAAATACCAAAAAATTTGTATGCAATTAATGCGTTGCAAGGGCAAGCGGAGTTAATTCTGGTGGCGGTAAGACAATCGCTTCTGAAGATAAAAATTACAACATGCGTCCAAATAACAAATACTTGGCACCTGTAGGGCACCCACTTATGCAATGCGTTATAGTAAACCTACAATAACAATAAAAAAACAAACACATGCAAACTTAAACTAAGTAGCAGACACAACGACTGATATAATCATATTTCAAGGGATTTGCATAATTTTGCGTAAAATAATACAATACATAAAATAATACAAAACACAAGAACACAGATCACTTTGTGCATTGTAGGCGTTTCTTTCTCAATTCACAAATACACACAAACATGCATACACACATATGCATATATATAATGGTCAAATATTAAAATTTTTTGTCTGTCGCATTTAAATAAGTGCCACACAGCTTCGCATTTAAAAATTGACATTTGAGCAAAATGGCTTAAAATATTTACATACATAGTGATAAAAATATCAGGTGTCAAATATCTTTTGTAATTTTTCTATTGTTCAACACTATTCAATGAGTTAATGCCATAATTGATTGCGAATTGAGAATTAAATGAACAACAGCTTTCAATTAGGTTGTATAGTGATAAATATCAGCACAAAAAAGTACAAAAAGTACTTCAGGATCTCGAAAAATTTTCGGGACTCTTTAACTTACATTAAGGGGTTAGGGGTAGTCAGAATTTTCAAAAAATATTTTTTTTTGTTTTTTTGCATTTTCGTTAAGTGTATTATTATAAAAATATTCTCTGAATATTTTACGTTGATCTGATAATTAGTTTTTGAGTTATTCGAGAAATAAGAAAGAGAGCTCAAGCACTTCAAAGCGCTTGTGTGAAACTTTAAACGCGTTTTTCTCAAAACTATGTGTTTTGAACCGGTGACAACTGTTACTCGAAAACCGCTCTGTAGCTTTTAATGAAATTTATACAGCTTTTAGAATACATAATAAACTCGGGCCTGATCGAAGGATTTTTAGTTTTTCGAAAATTTCGATTTTTTAAGACCAATTAACTGTTGATTTTTACTGAAAATTCTCATTTTTTCGTGCCTCTGACTACCCCTAATCCCTTAAGCTTAAACAGTCAGTAACAATATCGATTCTTAAGTCAGCCAGAATAAAAATTTAGGGATTAAACGAAAAATACTTCCGATCCCGAAAGTTTCCGAGTTAATATAACTTTTAATTTAAGCCAAACCTGTCACTAAATTTATTATTACATGCCTCTTAGCCAGTTCGAACATTTCTCCTTTGACAGTTTTGAAAATATATTCATACGCAGCGATCTTTATACAGTATATCCACAAATATATGTATGTATATGTATATAGCATATAAATATCAGTGGTTGTTTTTTTTATGTAAATATCGTGCTCAGTGGTCGTGTAGCACGTTAAGAATCACGAACATCAGTGCAATCCTACGCACTCGAGCCTTCAACATGCATACTTTCGCTGCGCTGCCGCGGCCACTCTTGCTGCTTATACCGATTGAGTACCTTTCCACTTGAATGTGCCAACTGAAATACACTGGTCGGCATATATATTTTGTCATAGCATTCATTTGACCTTTAGACTCTTGAACCAGAGAACGTAGAATGTAGAGAAGGTGCAAATCGAAATCTGTATGATGGTTCGATTGCGCGGCTAACAGAGCTGATAGATTTTATGTGGGGAATTCACCATTCTCGCTGCTATTTAGCAGAATTGAGCATGTTCTTTGGCAGAAATACATATATGTAAATGACTGAAAATAAATAAAGAGAATTTGCTTCGTAGAAAAATATACAAAATATACAAAAGCATTCTCTGAGTGACATATGCACGCTTATGTTGTATTATGTGAACGATTGTCACATATGCGTGATTTTCGCATATGCATGCTTATATTGAATTAATGAACCATTGTCACATATGCGTGATTACTTTGTATCAAATGAACAATTTTTTTCCGAAAAATGGTAAAAATTTTAATTTTTTTTACAAAATCAGGAAAAATAAGGAAAAATTATTTTAATTTTATTTCTCTTTATTTTTATTTTTTAATTTTTAAATTATTTAATATTTATTTCGACTATTACAAAGTGAAGATGTGCAAAATGATCTTCATTTCTTCAAAGAAAATTGATGACCTTCATGAAATATGCATATTCGCATTATTTCGTTATCATTTCCACATTTGTACCAAAAGAATTTCTATGACACATGCATATGTACATATGTATATTATTTCTTTGGCGCATTTGCCTGTATGTTTACGAACACAAATACGAGCCACATACATATGTACATGCATTCATAACAACAAGTGTCGCACGCATCTTTCGCATCTCCGTCTTCACGGTCAACCAATGGCGTTTTGTCAAAGGGTCAAATGCTGAACACATTGAGCGGGGATGACCGCAAGCGACATCTGTCAAATATTAAAATATACACGTTCATATGGACACAGTTGTGTAGTTGTGCAGCTGTCTAAATAACTGTGTCCATAAGAATGTGTGTATTTCAATATCAGATTCAGATGGCGCTTGCAGTCTATCGAGTTCTATGTGTTCAGCACATCAATCTGTCGAAGCACTGACGCGACGAGACGCGAAAGAAACTAACAAACGATTGCCGATTGTTACCGCTTCCCTTGCCGCTGTAACAGCTTCGCCAACGAACTAGCGTAAATATGTATGCATATGTATGAACTTGCATACATATCGACGCTGATTTTTGCGAGCTAAGGAAAAATATTTTAGAATTGAATATTATAAATCGACAACTCCGTTGTTGCCACTTTTGTCACTTCTTTCTGTGAAGAAGCATCAGAAAGATGTTCAATTTATGATTTTTAGCTTTTGCCATCGTCGCGAGAAGACGCTTGTAGGCAAAGGCATGCTCGGGGAGATGTTACGGCGTCTGTTTATATGAATGAAGCGCGGTCGCTTGTGGCATATGCGCCTGCGTTTATGAATGAAATCGTTTTTGTTGTAGAATTTAATACATTTGGGCTTCGCCAATTCGGCTGCCATATTGACTTGTGATGCTTCTTCTATTTGAGCAGTTGTTGTTTTTATAGAACAATGCTTCAATTTTTTGTTGGTGACATATTCACATGTGTACGCATATGTATGTTTGTATGCTTGTGCATTATTTGTTCGCAAGTGTGTCCAAATATATGCACATATAAGTATATATGAATATATGAACATACAGATCAATGCGCGCACATGTAATATATTGATATGTAAGTGATAAAATCATGATATGAATTTCTGAACGCGCACATGCGTATACATGCAGTCATATGAGCAGATAATAAGATTATGATATGAGCATGTGCAGAGACAAAGTAGGAAATATAATACAAAAATATTTATTAGTATGGTATATTATGTAAAAATCAAAGAAAATTATTAAATATGCAAGTCCAAATTGACTATAAATATTACTATGCATGCATTCATACAAAATTATACTCATATCATAATTATGTTTACATGTCAATATTCAATTGCCGATGGCAAAACTCAAAACATATGTACATATTTGCATACATTGCGATTCCTAAGTTGAAAAATTGAAGCATGAAAATATAGAAATAGAATAAAATACAAACAAACGAAATTCGTCATGGGCATGCACACATATATTTATCTCTCTGCATATTCTCTGTTTGGACATATACGCCATGTCATCATATGCCGTAAATTCATATATTTGTTTCTCTTCATATTCTTTGTTGAATATATGGAGAACTGTTAAAAATGTAAACATTTTACAGCGTGGCTTCTGTAGACGTGAGGTGAATTCCCTACACAAAATCTAACGAATGTTCGCTGTCGAACCTGCACCTTCTCTACATTCTACGTTCTCTGCTTGAACTAAGTACCGGTGCATTATTAGAACCGAAAATGATGATGAAAGAGAAGTGCAAATTAATAACTGTAAATATGCGAAATATTTCGTCAATTGTCTTTAGTTTTTTCGTTCTGCTGATAAGAATGCCGGCAAGCAACGATTTTTGCAGCGGCATATATATTTTGTCATTGCGTGATTTAGTTGTTTCTAGGCAAGCTGAAAGTGTGGTTCAAGAATATTATTACAAGTTTTCATTAACATTGCATAAAGTTGATCTTTTAATATTTAAAATGGTTAAAACATCTGAGCTGAGCACCAAAATAAGATCAGAAATTGTGATCAAATACAACTTGGGTTTTTCCGTAATAAACATCGCTAGGGAATATAATTTGTCTCGTCAGACCATTTACTATCAAATCAATAAATATAGAAAATGTAACGATGTCACCAATGTTCGCCGTAAAGGCAGAAATCGAAAGACAGGAGCTGATGCCGACCGTCTTATCGTCCGTGCTTTTAAGAAGGACCCTCTAAAAACACCAAAGGCTGTGTCCTTGGAATGGAATGAGACTGCATCCACTTCCATAAGTAAGAGAACAATACGCAGGCGTTTGATTGAAGCAGATATGAAAACATATATTGCAAAGCCAATACCTTTCATCACCCTAAAAAATAGACTAAAGCGTTTGGAGTTCGCGAAAAGGTACATCACCAAGTCCCCTTCATTTTGGTGTAAAATCCTGTGGACGGATGAGAGTAGTTTTGAATTCCACGCATCTCAAAAGAAAGTTTTTGTAAGAATTAACAAGAATTATCGTAAAAAAATTGCTTCTGTGTGTCAAAGAGTAAGCCATGGGGGTGGGAGCGTAATGTTCTGGGGCGCAGTTTCATACAATGGTGTGGGAGACTTGGTTCCCATAGACGGATCCATGAACCAGAACCGATATTTAGAAACCTTAAACAATTATGCACTTCCTTCCGGCGACAGATTAATAGGAAAAGAATTTATTCTCCAACAGGACAATGCTCCATGCCATAAGGTGAGATTAATTACTAGGTTTTTAAGAGATGTTGGGGTGGAAACCCTCGATTGGCCACCACAAAGTCCTGACTTAAACATTATTGAAAATGTGTGGTCGCTAATAAAGCGAAATAGAAGCACTGATCTGACCAGGACAAAACCAGAAACCATCACTGAGGTCACAATGAATTGGAAAGAGATTCCTTTGAAATACCTCCAAACCTTGGTCGAATCCGTCCCGAATCGCCTCCAAAAGGTCATAGACACCAAAGGAGGTTATATTTTTTTATTAATTTCCAGTTTAAAATAGATTTATAAAACAAAATAGTGAATTAAGATAAAAAAAAATGTTTGTCAAAATACTTATGCCACCCATGAAAGTACTTTGTTTTTAGTTTTAATTAAATAAAAAATCTAAATCAATGTTAAACATGAAAAATTGTTATATTTATAATTTAATATATTGTAACTAAATGAACTATGTACAATCCATAAATACTTTTCTCTTTAAAATAAATAAAATTTCAAACCGAAACTGAGGCATCGCCATGTCAAAATATATATGCCGACCAGTGTACACACACATGGTACACTTCACAAAGAAAATGCCGCCGATGCCACCAAGAAGACTGCTGGAGTGCCTCGCATGCAAGGAAGCATTCTCGACTGGCGCATTGTATTATATAAACATTTGTTTGTACTCATATGTTTTGAGGGTTCATTGTTAGTTCGATTGCTGTGCTGCTAGCTCCGACTGGCCTTCAATATTGCTTATGTGCGTCGTCACTTGAACTTGAATGGTACGAAAAATTTTAGCTGACCTTGCTGCTGTATGCAGGCAATGAGAGTCCAATATTGTGGTACACAGAAGCCTCTGCTTATATTTTTACTTTCGTAGTCACATGTATCCTCGGATTAGTTGTTCGTATTGCTTACCATTGCCCTTAGCCGCTGGCTGCATTCTGTCGCGCTATTATATGTGAGCTCAAGATGCATACTATATTTCCTTGCACAATTCGTTCTTATTGTCATTACCGCGAAGTTTCAGTCAGGCGGGCACTCGTGCATAGGAAGAAGACGAAACAGTAAAATCTAAAACAAAAACACAAAAAAATATATTCATAGCGCGACAACAGCCTGTGCGACAGGAAAAAGTAGCAAAAATAAACGACCAACAAGAATCATTGGCCACAATGAGGCGCAAAAGTCAAGTTAAGAATACGAAACCAGTTCCGCAGCCGTGATGGAACACACATACACATATCCGTATATGTACATACATATTTATATAAAGGAGGTAGGTATATACATATATACATATCTCGGCTATATACATATTTATGTAATGTAACCGCTGTGAGCCGCATGTGGCACCGTGGCATCGTACCCCTATCGGCATTCCGACGTGTCCGCGGCCAACAACTCGCAGGAAAAGAAATGAGGCAGCAAAATGTAAAAGGCTTGTCAAATATTAAACCACGAACTTGAACTGCAAATAACAGAAATTGCATAGGTTTACATATACATATGCACTGGTATACTTATATGAATGGTATATTGTAGACCCTGTATATAAGTATATGTATGTAGCAAAATGTTCAAGCTATGCCGACAAATTGGTAGAGCTAAAAATCATTCATAACAAACGATTCGAGAACTCGATGACTGTGAGATATTAACGCGAGACATTTCATAAACCATTAAGCCTATACACACGCGCAAACATACAGACATACATAAATGTATAAATATGTATTTTTTTTAATTTTTGCACTCTTTTCTAAGTCAGCAAATTATCTATTGAATTAATTTAGTTCAACTAGTCACACGAACATGCGAAGTCACATCTCAGGTCACCCGTAGGAAACGCGGCACATTAGAGCGCAAGTTGAAGCCGGCTTATCTCGGATAGTCAGCTCGAATTTTGACGATTGCTAAAACAAATCTATATACATATTTATATGGATGGGTATGTGTGCGCTTTTTATCACGCGATGCGCGGCAGTAGCGCCGGACCTCGGTGATCTCGCTAATATGCGCGAGTTGACTGACTGGACTCACTAATTATGCTACAGCTTAGCTATTGATATTGTCAGTCATCAAACTAACAGATCTACACATACAAAACTATAGTACACCTTTCCATACATATATAATTATTTCCTGATATACTTATGTATGTATACAAATTGCAGGCTTTTGCAAATTATTTAACTATAGTAAATCGTCACTTTTCGTTTCATTGTGTTCGCTACGTACATATTTATATAGAGTAAGAGCCCGTGATATCCAGACCTTCGTCATTTTATAAAAGCTGAAAGTTTGTTGAAGTATGCTTTGAACATAGGTAAGAACGGCATTAATTTTACACATTATTTAGTAATTTACCAATAGGTTAAACTTTTATTTAAATATTAAGTCGTAAATAATAACACAATAACATTCGATCGCTCCTAACGCGCTATCTCACTCGCACCTATACGACTGTATATTGCCTCGCGCTCGCACCTATACCCTTGGATAGGGACCCAATATGTTTATCTAGGGCAGGTAGGAACTGTCGAAACTGTCTGGCAACTGAGAAAACATCTTCTAATAGTCACCCAAATAACATGTATAAATTTTAACTTTTATACTATAACGAAAGAGAATTAAAATTTATTAAAGTTTTAGGGTGTATGGCAAGGGATTGCCACCATAAAAAGTGTCTGGCAATGAAGAAAATGGTTTGTAATGTTATTCCGAATGACATATTAAAAAATTACGCTTTATAAAATAACGAAAGTTGGCTGTTATTTTATGCACCTGTCCCACCCACTACCTCCCAAAGCCACGATGACTTGAATTTCACATTTTGCCATCGTTCTTACCTATGTTCAAAGCATACTTCAACAAACTTGCAGCTTTTATAAAATGACGAAGGTCTGGATGTCACGGGCTCTTAGACTAATAGTTGTAAACAATTATTTTAAAGAAGACAGTTACGGTGTGTAAATGTTGCACATATACATAATATACCCAGCAAACCAGATAGTTCGGTTTCAGATATAGATGAACCTTTTGTCCGGCAAAAAGAAAAAAAATTTCTAAAAATATTAACTATTTACTTACCGATCCCAAATTATAAAGAAATAGTTCAAAAGGGCATAAAAATGGCCTCTAAATGCTTACAAAAAGTCCAA
Source organism: Bactrocera dorsalis (assembly GCF_023373825.1). Taxonomy (NCBI): domain Eukaryota; kingdom Metazoa; phylum Arthropoda; class Insecta; order Diptera; family Tephritidae; genus Bactrocera; species Bactrocera dorsalis. Next base: position 44,428,221 of record NC_064307.1, read on the forward strand.
TGGAAATAATATACAAAAAAATGAGCAATACAGTTTCGGAGGGCTACCGAATAAGCCTCAAAAAATTCCGACAAAAAATCGTCTCTTAAAGATCTGGAAAATTTGGAAATGACAACAGATCAAAAGGAGCTGCGAAAAGTTTGTTCTAATCTGGTTATCTGATGATGTGTTGTATAAGTACTAAATCGATGGCAGCCTAATTCTCCTGCTTATAAATATATGGACCGAATTTAGGAATTTTTGAAATTAGGTTATCGTATATTATAATATAATTTTGTTTTGCTCATCACTTATACAATTTTTTCTGTTTTTCTTTCTTTGCAGGTAAGGCTCGATCGTTTTATAGATAATATCATTTTAGAAAGTACCTTCTTGTGAGTGTAATAATGATTACTGAGTTATGAATATATTTATAAACTTCAACAACATAAAGAATATTTGGAATGAAAGAAGAAATACAGTGTAAGTGTTCTATGCCCAAAACACCAAAATTTTGATAAGGTTCAAATTCGCCTCATGTTGGAAGTTAAAATGATTGTAGTGTGTTTCCAGAAGATTTTTAAATTTCATATAATAAATACGATCCAAGTTTTACCCAATAGTGCGTGGTAGTACATACATGTATTGTTCTATTTTTGAACTAGTTGAAAGTATGGAGATTTATTTTTATCTCGAATTTTATGCCAAATCATATCCTCCCAACATATTTCAAATTGGATAAATTTCGATCATATATTAATTTAAGTAGGAACTATTCAATCGCTCACAGAAAATCTCTTCTTTAAGCTTACTAGGTGAATTGAGCTACAGTGTCAGCTAATTGCTTCACAATTGTAAGCTTATTAATTCAAAGCTAGAAAGTGCAAATTTGTGACCGATATGCTTTACTTTGGCTTGCGTACGTACACATAACGTAACGTAACATATCATAACATAATGCAACATAACTACTGCATACGACTACAATACAAAATTGTCAAACACAAAATTCATATAATAAAATTTTCCCTGGTTGTGACCGATATAAATCGTCATGACTTATCTGCCTCCAATGCGGCGCATAATCATTTCTGAGCTTTCAATCTGAACGGACGTGTATTGATGCGCTCCGTAAAAACTTTCTAAATAAACAAAACTAAAAAATAAACAAATAACAAAAAAGTGCATTAAGTGCAAGTGTTAGGCAATAACGCCGAAAGAGTTAATAAAAACATAAAAAACACAAAAAATTATACCTTTTGTAAACAATAAAAAAAAAAAAAACAAATACATAAGTGCGAAATAAACAATAAAAGAAACAAATAACATGAGCGCAGCGCAGCCCCACCAACAAGGCCGTAGGCATTCTCAGAATGCCTACTTCAGCTTTGTCGAGCCTGCGAATTCAGCTCCTAACAACAAACAAGGCAACGGTGCGAAGGATGAGTCATCGAAGCGAACAACTGAGCAGCCCCATAAGCAGAGCGCAGAGCAAAATACAAAAGCAGCAGAGAACAGCAACCAACAACGGCCAGCAACAAACGTGTCAACACCAACAACTAAGCAGGTACCAGCAAGCACGCAGGCAGCGAAAAATAACATAACGCAAGGTGAGAATGTACCATTAAAAAAAGGCCAGTCCGTGCAAACTGGCATTGACCGCTACGTTAATATAAAAAGGAAATTAAGTCCTTCAAAGTCAGCGGTCAATTCTAAAAAATTTCAAGTCGGCACACCAAATATAACTACAACGGAAGTTTTAAATGGCAACAGATTTGCCTTACTAAGCAAGAGTTCAGACGACGATGCGAAGGGTACCACCACAGTCGTTAATGCAAAACCCCCTCCAATTTATTTGCGTGAGCGTAGCTCAAATGCACTTGTCTCCAAATTAAGCAATTTAATAGGCACAAACAATTTTCATATTGTGCCCTTGAAAAAAGGAAATATTGATGAAACAAAAATTCAAACGTACACTGAAAAAAGTTTCATGGATATTGTAAAGTACTTGTCAAACAATAACAAAAATTACTACTCATACCAACTGAAGAGCTCAAAAGGACTAGTTGTTGTCATAAAAGGAATTGAGTCTTCGGTAGACTCTATCGATGTGAAAGACGCACTGGAAGAAGGTGGTTTTAGCATCAAATCAGTAGTAAATATTTTTAACAGGAACAAAGTCCCACAACCAATGTTCAAAATAGAACTGATGCCAAATTGTAACCAACTAAAGAAAAATGAAATACACCCGATTTACAATTTAAAATATCTGCTCCATCGCAGAAATACCGTTGAGGAACCACACAAGAGAAATGGTCCAGTACAATGTACAAACTGCCAAGAGTATGGACACACGAAAGCATATTGCACTCTACGCAGTGTCTGTGTGGTGTGTGGTGATCTACACCCTACTTCTAAATGTACTCTTAAAAAAGAGGATTTAAATAAAAAATGCAGCAATTGTGGGGGAAATCACACTGCTAACTACAGAGGTTGCCCCGTATATAAAGATTTGAAATCGAAGTTGTCACAGGGCATTCAAGCTCGTCGTAACCAAATGTTACAGACACCCAGTAATGAAATAAAAGCAACCTCGGAAAAAAGTTCAAATCATTTTACTTCTAACAATAATAATATGCAAGGAAGCTATGCAAATGTGGTGAAAGGCAACACTGTGCAAATGCAACTGCCGCAAAATCCTCCAAATGGAGGTATTGAAACTATGATTATAAATCTTACACAGTGTATGACTCAATTTATGTCTACCATGCAAAACATGATCTAAGATTTAATAAAATCACAAAATCAAATGCTGCAAAATTTATTAAGTAAAAAATGAGCTTATTAAATATCTGTATATGGAATGCTAACGGTGTTAACCAACATAAATTAGAGATTATCAGATTTCTGTCTGAAAGGAATATAGATGTAATGCTTATTTCAGAAACTCATCTAACAAATAAAAATAATTTCAATATACCGGGATTTAGACTATACGTTACAAATCATCCGGATGGAAAAGCGCATGGTGGCACGGCAGTGTTGATTAGAAATCGTTTAAACCACTATGCTCTAGAATCTCATGCTACACCACAGTTACAAGCTACAACAATATCACTAAAAAATCGGGGTTGTGACTTAAACCTTACGGCTATATACTGTCCACCTCGTTTTAAAATTACAGAAATCGAATTTAAAGACTTTTTTGGAACACTAGGTCAAAGATTTCTGGCAGGTGGAGATTATAACGCAAAACACACATACTGGGGCTCACGTCTTATTAATCCGAAAGGACGACAGTTGTACTACACTATTATGAATAAGCATAATAAACTGGATATAATATCTCCTGGTAAGCCGACATACTGGCCCAGTGATAGAAGAAAAATACCAGACTTAATAGATTTTGCTGTAGTCAAAAATATAGATAGATCGCTTATGACAGCTGACACATGTACAGACTTATCATCTGATCATTCTCCTGTACTAATAAAGTTATACGAACAGCCCATGTTATTTGAGCCGAAAGTTTTTCTAACATCACATAAAACTAACTGGTTGAAATATAGAAAGTATATCAGTACCCACATCAATATTGATTGCAAAATAAATGCAGAAAGAGACATTGATGAAAATATAAAAGAAATTAATGACGTAATAACTAATGCAGCTGTATTGGCAACACCAAAAAGAAACAACAACCCAGTTGGTTTTAGAAAGATCACCAATAATGAAATAGAGAAACTTGTAAATGAGAAAAGGCGAGCTAGGCGGGAATGGCAGTTAAATCGATCCCCTTTATCTCTGCTTCAACTGAAATCTGCTGTACGAAAGTTAAAAAAAGCGCTTAAATGCGAAGAGGAACACAACACTGAAAATTATATAAAGAAACTGTGTCCAAATTCTCGCAAGCAAAATTCTCTTTGGAAAGCACAAAAGTCTTTCAAGCCACCAGTAGATTCCAACATGCCTCTAAGACAGTTGAATGGTAATTGGGCACGTAGTGATGAGGATAAGGCAAATTGCTTTGCAAATCACCTAGAAAAGGTATTTCAACCCAATTGCCCAAAGAACAACTTTGAGTTGCCAACCTTGCCCAATACCGCAAAAGAGTCGCATGTGTCTATTAGGACTTCTACTTCTGAAGTTACTAGAATAATAAAAGAGCTTAACCCCAAAAAATCACCTGGACATGATAATATTACCCCAAAAATGCTAATTGAGTTACCAAATATTGCCGTAAAGGTGCTCTCTTTGCTCTTCAATGCAATTCTTAATCTCGGACACTATCCAAATTCGTGGAAAAAGTCGCAGATCATCTTGATAGACAAACCTGGAAAAGACTTAACACAGCCGTCTTCATACAGACCAATCAGTCTTCTACCCTGTCTTTCTAAGATATTTGAAAAATTGTTACTATCAAAGATGACTCCTTTCCTCCACGAAAATAATATAGTACCAATGCACCAATTTGGGTTTCGTGAAAAACATAGCACGATTGAGCAAGTAAATAGAATTACTAACGAAATAAGAAAAGCATTTGAGCACAGAGAGTACTGTTCAGCTATATTTCTAGACGTGGCTCAGGCGTTTGATAAGGTATGGCATGAGGGCCTTTTATACAAGATTAAAAATATTCTACCTTCAAAGTTATATAAAACATTGGAATCGTATTTAAAAAATAGAAAATTTATGGTAAAAGTGGGAGATTTCATATCTGATGAAAGACAGATAAGGGCTGGTGTACCCCAGGGCAGTGTTCTAGGCCCAACACTATACATCATATATACAGCAGATCTTCCAACAGCTAACAATGTATTAACTTCTACTTTTGCGGACGACACAGCTATAGTGAGCCGTAACAAATGCCACATAATAGCATCAAGAATATTAGCCGAGCACTTAAAGTTTGTCGAAGAATGGCTAGCTAACTGGCGTATAAAGGTAAATGAACAAAAGTGTAAGCATGTTACATTTTCGCTTAGACCAAAAATGTGTCCGGCAATAAAAATTAACAATATTTTAGTACCCCAAGCGAATGAAGTAACCTATCTTGGTATTCACCTAGATAGAAGACTTACGTTGAAAAAACATATATCTAGTAAAATAACTTGCATGAAGATAAGAGCTGCAAATTTAAATTGGCTATTAAATAAAAACTCCAAACTTAGCCTAGACAACAAAGTGCTTTTATATAATGCGGTCATAAAGCCGATTTGGATGTATGGCATTCAACTGTGGGGTACGACCTGTGCAACTAATATAGACATAATACAAAGGTTCCAATCAAAAATGCTCAGATCAATCACGTGTTCACCATGGTACATGCGTAATGAGAATATCCATAAAGACCTTGGTATTTCTATGGTAAGGAAAGAAGTAGAAGACAGCAGAATTAAATATATATGTAAACTCCGTGATCACCCAAACCCTTTGGCTAATGCTTTGGTACATTCCTGCAATCAAACACGCCTTAAAAGAAGAGATATGCCCGCGTACTGAGGAGCAATGTATCACCAAAACACCTCAATCATTTGCTTGAGCGTGTCTAGTTTTTAAATAGGTTTAAGATTTTATTACTTATTGTTAGGCTTTCAAAACAAAAAGCAGATTCAATAAATAAAAAAAGATATTGAAACAAAAAAAAAAAAAAAAAATTTATGCACTCAAATACCCAAAATCCTATAAGCTATACAATATATATATGAGCATGTTAAATAGCATAAACTTTTAGTACAGGCCACTTTAATCCGGCATGATTTCTAAAGTCAACCGAACAAATTTCAGCAAGTGGAAAACTAATTGCCCAAACTAGCAATAAAATTCAGGTGAATAAAATTATGTACTCCCCAGTTTGATATATGATCACAATCAGCACCGGTGTATTCTGGTGTGTCTTTTCACCAACTTCAGTTTCGGTTTGGTTTGGTCAAGCAATGCTGTGAACAGGTTGGTTGTTGTCTTTGTGTGCATCTAATTCACTGAATTATGTGCTTTATGGTAAGGTTTGCTTGCTGGTAAAGTTTCGTTAGTCAAATATCTCAGATTCGAAAATTAATTTCTCAACAATGGTCTAGTATATTTAATGAAATATCGAAACTGCTATTTTATGGGTTTATCGTATTTTTTATAACAAGCGAGTCTATAGCTCCTGGTTACTGCTAAGTATTTAAAACACGAATCTTTTTAAATCAATCCATCTCTTAAATGGACAATATTGAACGTATGTTGGTCCCTTTAATGCCTGCTGTTGTCTCAATCTCACTGTAAATCACATAATATGCAAAATTAGTTTGCACACAGCATCAATAGTTTCCGAAACACTGTGATCTACGACCTCAATTGAATTCACCATACAAACACTGATCCCTGATGAAACTTCATTTCCAAAAATAAACTAAACTCATGTATGCACTGTTGCTAAGTTAATCCACTTCGAAAATTGTATAAAATAATCGCTCGGAAACGTTAGCCGATCCATTTTTCTGGCCGAGATGAATATTTTATGTTACTGTAAACAACTCAACTAGGGTCCGTATGTCAAACATTCCAAGTATGTGTAACATCAAAAAATATATTTTGCAACCTACGTATCTGTATATAGCATAAACGCATCTTCATTTTTTTTTGTATATTTTACTGAATGCTCTCATCTTTGGTATTTGAAACAATTACTTTCGAGCTGAACGACGTTTCAGAGCATCATCTGTTATTGCAACAAACCGTTAATTTATCACAATTAAAGTTTAAGTTTAATTGTAAAATAAATTAATTGCCTTCAATTAGAGAGGAGAGCTTAACGAACACTTGCGCCACATTGCATTAATTCGACTTTTTTGCTAAATTCCTCTAAACTCCCACACTTTTCAGCTTTGTCTAATAACTCTAATCAACTAATATTAGGTGCCTTGACAGCTCTGCAAATACCCAATACCAAACTCAGCGTTCCTAACCACACACTTTTGCGCACTTGTTGTTTCTCCGCGTCTGCGCTGACATTAATTTACCTTACTTTATGCTCTCGCTTCCCGTGTCTTCTTTTCGTGCTTATCTTCTCCTAGCACCTAGCAAGTTATCGCTTACGGTTCTATCTAGCCTTAATTGTTAATGTCTGTAATTGTCAGCCAGTTCCGCTTGAGAGCCCGCTCAGTGGTTGTATTTTTATGTAGGATGGTGTTGTTGTCTTAACTGCTTCCTATATTCTTCTGTTGGTTCTACAAAAACAGAAACAGAGTTTTTCTATGGCATTTCAAAATTCACCCATCCCAATGCACGGTTGATTTTAATTTCTGCTTGCCACATTCCACCGCAAATTGGGTGAGCCACAATGAAGTTGCAACAACTTCATTCTAATTTCATACTTTTGTTTGTTGTTATTGCATGCGACATTGCTTTTCTCTGTATTTTTCACATTTAGTGACCACTTTGCCACAGTAAGCGTCGTTACGCCAAAGCAATTAATACACATGTTGATCCTTTTTATTTTATGTTGATAAATTGGTTACGGAAATATTTGTCTGCATTAATAAAGTATATGTGTTACATATGTTTGTGGCACACAAGCATTTGCCACATTATGTCATTTGACTTTAATCTTCCTCGCACGCACTTGTGGTTATTTTCGAGGGTTATGGTGTAGCCACAGATAATGCCCTACTTAATGCTATTCTTATGTACAGGGTGGGCCCAAATAACTGTCGCGCTTTATTTTTTGTAGAAAAAGTTTATTTTTTGATATTTTGAGCAATTAAACAATTTTATTTATTATAAAGACTGTTGGCTTACATTAGGACTGGTTAAGTTCAAATCGTTCACCTTTGATTTTCTTTACCAGCTTCAAACGTTTCTGAAAACTATTGCAGGCGGCATGCACCACTTCATCTGGAATTTCGTCCCAAATTTTGATTAAAAGTCGCTTGAATTGATCCAATCTTATGTTTTTCAAATTTTTTAATTTGTCAAGCATGTATCCCCATATACTGAAACCCAATGGATTCAGATCCGGAGAAGATGGAGCCCATTCATCAATCGGAATAAAACATGGCAAATTATCCTTGCACCAGCGCTGAACAATTTTTGCTCTATGAGCCAGAGCAGAGTCTTGCTGGAAGCAATGTGGTTCGTTGCCGAAGAGCTCAGATGCATGAGGGTCAAAACGATTGACAAGCACTTCATCCAAATAATATTGTGCATTGATTTTGACATCTTTCTCAATAAAAAGGAGCGGGAGCTTGCCTTTTTTGGATATGGCCCCCCATACCATGACAGACGTTGTGTTTTGATATCTCTGAACGGCTAATTTATCTGTTGGGATATCATGCATACTTGTTGCATACACGCGATCATTCTGGGAATTTTGACTTTTTTGCAATATGAATAGTTTTTCATCAGAGAACACAATATTGCAACTTGCATGCCGCTGAAGCAATAAACCACTTCCTTCCCGTCGCATTTTCTTCTGACGCTCCGTAAGGCCATGAATCCTCTTCCTTTTGTAAGGTTTATGTTCCAAGTCCTCTTTTAAAACATTTCGGATGGTTTTCTGGCACACCTTCAGCTCTTTGGCTAGATTTCGAGCTGATCTAGCACAATTTCGCCTTATCCTTTCCCGCACATTCTTCACCAGCTCAGGTGTTCTTACACTTCTTTTTCGTCCAGGTTTTTTGGATAATTTAACACTTCCAGTTCTCTTAAATGGAGCCACAGTGCGTTGGACAAATTTCCAGTCTACATCAATGTCTTTCAGCAATTTAACAATTTCGCCTGTCGTTTTGCCTTGCAAATGTAATTTTTGCACAAAGTCTCTTTTTGCTTCCATCACTCACAAATTTTAAGAATTACTGATCAGGTCAAAAAAGTACTCAATTAATTTCACAATAAAATAAGGAACACAAAAATGTAACGGTTACAAAATTCTGTACACTTACGCGAACATAACGTTGCTTCGAAAAAGTGCGACAGTTATTCGGGCTCACGCTGTATATATTATACAAGTCGTATTGTTGCAGTGACGCATCTCATCCGCTACGGTACGCACACACCTTTCTTCCCTAATTGTGGTAATTACGGATATCTGACGAGGATAGTTATCGGTTATTTCTTTCTGTCCATGAAAACGATTTCTACAGCCGTAAGTAGAAATGTTTATGCATAAGTCAGATCCTTCTCCATTTGTTTTCTGTGACTTTTTGGCACTTCTAATTTTTATGTTTATCAAATCTGCAGTATTAAACGAATTGAAGTAAATATAACTCTCCAAGTTCATACGAAGGAACTCTCGGCTTTCTTTTGGCACGATATTCGCTCGATTGATCGGTTGTTTCGGGGTCGTAAGCATAGATTTAAGTCTCATCGCCAGTTATAATGCATTTCATGACATCCAGGCAGTCGGAAAGCATCGTTTCACACACTTCAACGCGACGCCTTTTTTCCAAAAAATTCAATGTTTTCTATACAAGTCGAGATTTGATGCGCTTGAGGCCCAAAACATCCTTCAAAATGGTATTGACTGAGCCTTTCAATATGCCAACTTCATCAGCAAGGTCTCTAACTGTTAACCAACGGTTTTTCAACACCAAATCTTTGATTTGTTGAACGTGAGCTTCATCGGTTGAGGTTGATGGTCGCCCTGGACGCCCTGGAGCCGAATAGCAAAGCAGGAAGCAAGATGATATGATAAACACTAAAAATCAATAAAGCTTAAAAAAATAACAACATTAACTTCCGACTGAAGAGAATTCCGTTAGAGAGCCACCAGCCAATGAGCTTGACAGACAGCAATCGAACGGTGAGACAGAAGAGCACTTGGATGCTGTGATTTATTTATTATATTCGCAACAACAAAAACAACTACAATACCAATGAGTGCTACAACAGCAAAAGGCGCTAAAACTGCCGTAATGTCGGAAATAAAATCACGAATGTAAACAATAAAAACAAGAAGAAATTGATGATCTGCAATAGTAAAAACAACAAATCATACAAAGAATGTCACTACAAAGCGATTATATCAAGCCGAGTGGATTATATTGTCGTTGGGTGGCGCGTGGCACCGTTAGCTCTGTGGGTCTACACACAACCAACTGCCGCTGAGATTTCCGCATTCCTGCTAGTGCAGAGGTGGGTGCGCAATAAATAACGGAAATTAAAATTAAGCAACAACAAAGCATTTGTGGAGCATAAAACAAAGGTAAAGTTGACTTTACACCCAATTATAATAAAAGTGAATGGATCAATTCAGTCAACAACAACTTTTTTGGATACAAAATTTTAACAACAACAATTGAAAGTATACTCTTACCGACAACTGACAAACGAGAAATAGGCAGAAAAAGGAGCGCCACGATGTGTCAAGGGGTTGAGAGGTGCGGTGAAATTGTATATGAATGAGTAACCGAAGTTGGGCCACCTGACCAACAAAGCTGGGGTTTCTTAAATGGAATGGAGATTTTCAAGTTCACACGTGTGTGTTAACGGTAGTAAGGGCTAATTGCGGAGATGAGTAAGACTGTTAGTGGGTGACTATCTGAATACAAATCTATTCAGTGTTATAACTTTTTGTTTGCAAGTGACGCAGTACGTGTGAATGACTGAGTGACAATTGGTTTTGCAACAATGAAGTTCAACATGCTTCTTTCAAGCTGGCATAAGCCACGCATTCCAAAAAAATGTTACCGACCATTTCACGCAGTTTAAGTGAAGCGGCAGCCTTTTGAGTTCCATTCACGCGGCCTTGTTGCTAAGCCGCCAAATTTCTGTTATGTTTGTGAGCCTGTCTACAATTGAGCTTCCACTTTCCATTTAAATTTCATTATGCCTCTCTCGACAGCGTTCGTTTCGCCCGTATGTCTCTTTGTCAGCCCGCTTTTCACTTTTTTGTGTAATCATTTATTCACATCTCATTGCTCTTGCCACATTCATTGTGTGTCGCACCTGGCTTAAATTTATTTCCACATTTTTGTAGATACTATGAAGTGGCTGCCCGAAAATTTTATTATATTTTTTTTAGTAATTGTGTGTTATGGAAAATTTGTAACTGTCAGTTGTGCGTCGCTGAGGTCGCAATTTTGACAAGGAGTATTCTCTGGGAGCGGTGGGTATGAAGTGAATTACTTACGGTGGAAAAGAAAGTTAGGATTTTGTCAAAAAAAAGAATGTGAATGCGCAAAAATAAACAATAAGCATATAGTTTATTAGCAAAGTTAAACCATTTTGAAAGCTTTTGATTTAATCCTTCGTGTGCTTGCTTTGAGTTTATATGCGACATTAATTGTGCATCAATAACGGTGTCAAGTAAGAAAATTACTTTTCCGATTATGAATTCATCACTTATAACAATGTTTAACTAAGAGATGAAAAAAATCTGCCAAATAATTTTTAAACCAAACATAAATTCACATTTGTCCGCCCTCTAATTTAACCCAATTGATTTTAATTAAATATTCACAAAATTTCGCCGAAGTTGTCAATTAGTTCTGCAAGAACAAATCTTTAAATTTGCAAAACTCAAACTGCTTTGGCTACATCAATTATGGCAACAGAAAAAACAATGAAACTCATAAATAACTTAATCAAGAGTACGAAATCAGAAATTTATGAATAAATATTTGTTTTGGAGGAAAGAAAAAAAAACAAGTGTATGTTCATGCAAATATATATATATTAGGGTGTGTCATTCTGAAGCAACCTTTTTATCAACAGAAAAACAGCCTCAAAACTTTCGAAAATGTGAAAAACAAACGTCACTCAAAAGATGACCTCTTAATATTAATATTAAGAGGTGCCTCTTTCAAATTTTCTGTTTTCCATATAAATAACATGGAAAAAAAATATTTTTTTTGTAGTGGTTATTGTGCGGAGGTTATTATACATATGTGCACGCGATGGCTGCCAGTGGGGTTTACCATCATGTCAAGAATTGATTCTTAATCGACTTCGACTACTGAAGATCGATAACAAAAAATCGATTATTTTACGAGAAAACTCGATTCTCGAGTAGAATGGGAATCGAGTTTACCATCCCCACTGGCAGCCATCGCGTGCACATATGTATAATAACCTCCGCACAATAACCACCACAAAAAAAATGATGTTATTTATATGGAAAACAGAAAATTTGAAAGAGGCACCTCTTAATTTTAATATTAAGAGCTCATCTTTTGAGTGACGTTGTTCCTCACATTTTCGAAAGTTTTGAGTCTGTTTTTCAGTTGAAAAAAAAAGGTTGTGTCAGAATGACACACCCTAATGTATATACAAACATACATAAGTATATATTTGATGAAATTGTCAATCAATCACTAAGCAGAAAGCAATCAACTTGACATTTTTGACATTTGGAAATAGTATTGCTCTTACGAGTATAACCAAATATAAGCTTGGTCTCTGCTGCTGTGGGTTTTCAGCTATGGGGGTAAACTTGAAAGTTTGTCGTGAATTGATGGAAAACAATTTTTGACTTTTCAGACTTCTTTAATCTCTCTTTAGGCTTGATGTAATTTTTTACTCGAAAGGTTTGGATGTGACACCACTGTTTAAACTGAACGAACTTCATCCAAGCCTTTTTTAACTATTCCGAAAGAACTTTGCAAAACCAAGCCACGTCTCTTTAGGAACAAATTTTTGCGTTTGTTTGAACCCAGCTATAATTTACAGGGTAAAATTTAAATAACTTTCTTCTTTTTCTTAATGAGTCTACCATAAAGATATTCTAGTAGTGCTTCTGTGAAAAGAAGTTTAGAATTTATTCACCCTTAAACATTTGAATATTTTCTAAGGCTTTAGGTGGTTTAAAGTCATCACCTACAACACCTTCAGAATTGGAAAATTTATTTGACCTTGAACTCAAAGTTATATTCCTAAATCTAAATTTTGTTATCAAAGTCATAGATATTACAAAGATAGTTAACTAAAACAAAAATAAAATTTTCCTTTTCCGAAAAAGCTTCAATTTACTCCCCTTTTTCAAAGTCCTCACTACTTAAAAGCTCTGTCAAAGCTTTAGCTAACTTGTTTACTCACTCTTGCTCTCAATCAACTACTCATACTTATTAAGTGTTGCAGTGATTTTGCTATTGTTGTTGTAGTAGTAAAATCTTCAAATCAACTGCTTTTAGTTTTTTCTCTTCAGCAACTTAGTTAAATACATAAACCAATTAAATTCAATTAAAAATTTTTCGTCTTTAGCGAATCGAAGTCGTTTCAGACATCAACCAAACGCCAGTATAGCTGCATTTCAACCGACATTTTGTAGTTTTTCTGTTGCTGAAGCACGTTTTGAAGCACGACCGACTTTTTGGGTTGAACTACTTTGTTGCTGCCATCTTAATTACAGAACGTGTTGCAATTAGTGCTTCAACGCAAGAACGCGCATGGATGTGTGACATTGCTTAGGCTCTCCGAGTGCCTAGTCCATCAAGCACCCAAATGCGCAAGCACGAACCGACGACGCTAATCGATGCCTCACTACATACCCTCGTCATACCGGCCGCTGGCCACATGTATTTTTGCAACAAAGCATCTGAGAGACACCGAAGCCGGATATAGGCACGAGTTGTTGCTTTTAAGTTGTTAACAACAATTGTCACCTCGAAATCATCACTGTCGTGGTTGTTGCTTTTGTTGTATCTGCTGTTCTTACCTTCTATGGCGGCACTTGTTAACTACAGCGACTTTGCTCCAGTTAGATTGACTACACTTTACTGAAGTCGCAGAGTTGCTTTGCTCGCGCGCTGACGGAATTGAAAAACTGTTGTATTTAACTTCTTTACGAGCTGTAATGGAAAGCATACACGCAGCAACTAGTTGGGTGATTGAGTTGGGCTAGAAATTGCCCTTGTCGCTACATACGACACAACTTTTAATACAATTTTGAGGCCAACTTCATTTTGAATATTCACTTCGTAGCTTAAACATGAGTTCGAAAGTTGTTGCTGTACTTATTATATATGACGCGCTCTCTTTAACAGCCGAAATAAAATGGCGAAATCGTGCGAAATCGTTTGAAATCTCACGACCAACCCAAACACTATCCAACTAACACAACCAACTTGACAAAATATCAAAAAATTTAGATTTCCATCCAATCAGTTGGCACAACTCATACAACTGCCCCATATACGTAACAATCAGTTGTACAATTCGATGAAATTGGTACATTAATTGTTGCGTGTATACCTTCCATAACTTGTGTCTTTTCACTTTCATTCGTTCCAGCACTTTTATTATCTGCTGCGTGTGAGTATATGTATGTCCGGCTTTAATCGCCGCTTGACTGATTGGTCACTTGACAAGTCACTGTGCGTCGAGAAATTGCAAATTCTTGTAGCGCGCTCAAACAAGCATTTTTACATACGAAAGTAAATTTGTATCTGTAAAAAAATATACACACATACTCCTAGTAAACTCTCACTAAACTGCGGAAACATACAACCATTTGCCGCATACGATGTCGCAAGCGTGGGTGTTGCCTCACCTCTCCCACAGCGGTGGCAGCTTAACGGCTAATCACTCTGACATAACGTGAATGTTCAGAATAGTGATTGTCAATCTAAGTGATTTCGTAATGGCGACTAGCGCCTTAATTGGCGCTAATGCACGTCTGCTGCGGTTAATCAATTTTATGTGAGCTTTCTGTTGGAATTACGTATTAAAAAGCTCGGATTTTTATTTTTGAAGCGAGGATTAGGCTTATAGTATTAATCTTTCAAATAACTCTAAAAAAACAATCAAGGCGAATGAGAACCCAAAGCCCATCAATGTCACCTCTTATTGGCATCAAAACAGCCCAACAATCGTTGTTGTCGCATTTGCATATTACGAGGGCTGCTATATATATTTCTGGCCTAATAATGAAAATAGGAATATTTATCAACGAAAATGGTTTTATTGTTTTTCAATATATTCTCCATCAAGATTGGTTTGAGCCTATGTTTGAGAGCTCGCATTGTCATGGTGCACAATGATTCGTCTTCTCTTGTTCGTTTTTCGAATTTCTCCGAAGACTTCAGGCAAACAAATGGTGGTGTACCACTCAGAATTGACCGTCCTACGTTGCTCAAGCAGAACAGTCGCCACATGACCAGTTTTGCCGAAGAAACAGGCGACCATTTGCTTCGAAGTGCTTCTTCCACGAACAACTTTCGTTGGATTTGGCTCGTCTTGGAAGACCCACACGGTCGATTGCTGCTTTGTTTCGAGCTCATACGCATAGATCCATGATTCGTCACCTGTGACGATCTTATAAACGTCTTTTGAAGCACCGCGATCGTATTTTTTCAGCATTTCTTTACACCAATCCACGCGAGTCTTTTTTTGAGCGATTGTCAAATTGTGCGGGATCCAACAAGAACAAACCTTTTTTACGGCCAGGTGTTCATGCAATATCGAATGTATGCTGGTGGGAGAATTGCATAGGCATACCTCTATCTGAAGGTATGTTACATGACGGTCTTGCATTATCAGTTCACGTACGGCATCGATGTTTTCTGGCACAACGGCTGTTTTTGGACGACCTTCACGGAATTCGTCTTTGAGCGAGCGTTGGCCACGATTGAATTCGTTGTACCAGTTTTTCACAGTGCTATAGGATGGTGCTTCATAGCCATACAAAGATTTTAGTTCATCGATGCGCTCTTGTCGTGATAATCCACGTCGAAAGTTGTGAAAAATGATCGCACGAAAATGTTCACGAGTTAATTCCATTTTTTGGCCGAGATGAATTTTTTAATTCCCTGTAAATAAAACAATTCATGATTAAATGGCAAAACGTTCTGAGTGATGTTATGCTAAACAATCTCAAACTTTCCAATGGAAATGTCAGGTTGCACCTGGCAACACTTAGTGTTGCCTAAGCCAGAAATACATATAACAGCCCTCGTAGAAATCTCTGATAGACATAATGAACCAATATTCTGCTTTGAAGCTTTGTCCAATTATTAATTTTCATTGCCCTCTGATGAACATTCTACTCTTCAAATATTGCAATGCTCTTTCATAAATATAGCTAAATCGCTTAGGAAGCAATATTTAAATATAATAAATATTTTATGTTATAAAAAAATAATCTATTGTATTGTACTTTAAATTATAAATTTATACTTGTATGATTCTTTAACAAGATTAAGGGTAATCTTTCAGATCAGAGATCAGATATCAGAAAGAATTAAAAAACTAAATTATCATGATAAACGAGAAAAATTACTATTCTTCACCACAAATAACATCCCTATACAAACAATTTCGAATAAAAAAACCGTCAACTAAATAAAAAAATAACATATTTCAATAAATTTATAGATTAAAGAATCATTGCTGATTAAATACAGACAGAAAAATAAGGTCTCTTATATTGGGGTGTCCAATTTATAAGGCTACTTTGATCTAAACTCAAGCTATTTTCTGATCTAATGCTGTTTATTACATATCATGGAGCGAGAGAGAGAGGAAGAGAGGCAGTGATAGAGAGCATTTGAATTATAATACGGTCTTCTCTGAAATTTATCGAAAATATAGAAGAATGCAACTGAATTTTCCATTTCCAGGCCGTGTATGCATTCATTAAACACTAGCTCGAAGTGATCATTCTAAGTTCTCATACCTGAAAAGTTCTGTCGAAATTGATTCCTGTCCAAATTTTTTCTATTTAAATGAGTTTGATGAGTTTTGATTATCTTAAAAGTCGTCCAATATTGCGGCAACTAGTTTTTATGGATCAAATTTATTGCCAACAGAACCCATGCATTCGGTATGCTTTGTGGTAAGCCGTAGATCCTTATTATGACATTTTAAAATTGTTTTCTTGTGCGTCAACATTTAGATTCTCTTGAGAGTTGTCCTTGTACCTCCTGTACCACTTTTGCTATGTATGCGGGATTTTGAAAACTTTTAGACTGGGTAAAAGAAGAGGTTCTGACATGTTGACCACCAACATGATGAGTACCTGTGGTTAAATTCGTTGTCAATTTGCGACTGCGTAATGTGTCACTTAGCCACACTCAGAGACACATATAGTACATGTACATTGTATATACACGTGAACAAGCTATAGAATGTTATGTGGAATTTCATAGAATACTTCTGCCAATTTATTTCGGTGATAATACACAAGTAATAATATTTAGCAAATATGCTAGCTACAAAATATAAATATTTACTAAGAATATATGTATGTAAGTATGTATAAGTTTGAGCTTTGAATAATTTGTTGCCATTATGGAATGCTGCAATGGAATACAAACAATGTATATGGTAGAGTTGTAAATTAAATTGCTTCTAAATAAATTAAGGAAATTTGTCCAAACACTTTATGGCACTACAAATAACCGTCATACGCACCCACCCATACGTAGATGCATGAAATTTGAAATTATTTGAATTCTGGCATTGCAAGTTTTGCTTTATTTGTTTTGGAAATGTATATGAAGATACACACATATACAAATAAACAATTATAACATCATATTCTCCACAATAGCAACCAAATGAAAAGCTGACGCCTTATAATATTTAGCTTACATCCATACAAGCATAAGCTTTTCTATGAGTACTTATGTATATGTTTATGTGCGTTTTCATTTAAGCACTTTGTCGAATTTAGCTTTATTTTTATTTTACTGTTATTTTATGTCGGTTCCATTGTTATATGTTTACTGCGCTTTAATATAGTTCTTAATTCCTATTAAAGTGTTATACATTGTTGTTTTGTGTTTTTTATTGTTGTTATGTAAAATGTTTTATTAATCCACAACTGTGTCAGCTTTAATGCTGCACATTTGCCATTTCGTCATAAAAAAGCGTCTAACCCAGAGTCAAGTATTTTTCATGCTTTGCTTATGGTATAAATAGCTTGTCACACAAAGACACCAGAACACATAAACGAATAGTCAAGTGCTCAGACATAATTTACATCGTAAAATTGTCGCTTTGCTAAGTTTAGCCAGCAGCGCTAGCAAAACTGGGTGACTAGACATTGTTAGAGGTTTTTAATAATAAAGGAGGCCAGCCAAAGCCACAGGAAAGAGGACTAAAGCCACTGAGCGGATTTTAAGCGGGACAAAAGTGTAAATGGCAATGCTAGAGGTAATGTAAGGAGCAGAATTTAATGTTTGCCATCCTCAAATATGACGGAATCTTTACAAAGTGCAGCAGACTTGGTATTTCGAGATGTTACTTTGGGCGAAAACTTTTATAAGCTTAGTTTTTAAAAGGCAATAAAAAAATATACAGTGGCGGACAAAAGTCTACATACACCCCCTGTTTTCTTCGATGTGAGAGTACAAAAACTTTTTAGAAAAATGTGTTGGTACAGTTTTATTCTAATCTTCTTTCTAATAACAACAAACTTAAAAAATCCGTTAATTAATATAAAACTACAAATTTATGGAATAAAAACTCAAATATTGTGTTGACAAAAGTCTGCATACAGTACAAAAATATCTTAGTTCAGTGCGAAAAACTTTACAAAATGCTAGTTATTAAGACGTTTTAGTATTTAGTTGGGTCCCCATTGGCATCTGTAACTGCTTGAAGACGCCGTGGCATTGATTCTGCAAAATTTGTCAACGCTGCAGATGTAATACTGTTCCAAGGTCCCAATATGCGCTCTTAGAGTAGAGCAGAGCTAGAAATTTGGTTCTTTCTAATTCTACGCTCCAAAATCCTCCCAGACATGTTCAATAATATTCATATTTGGACTTTGAGGTGGTGTATTTAATTGACTTGGAGTATAATAAAGCAACCAATCCTTGACAATTTGCGCCGCATGCATCGGATCGTTATCTTGTTGAAATATCCAACCGGAACCGAGCCCTAAATTATCCACCAAAGGCTTCAAATTATGTTCCAACAGAGACTTATACTTATAACCGTCCATTTCACCTTCAATAAAGTCCGAATTTCTAACTTCAAAAAACTGCCCAAACCATTACGCTGCCGCCACCGAGCTTCACAATTGATACTACGTTCTTCGGTTCAAGCGTGGCGTTAGTTTTCCATCAAATTTTAGCACTTTCATCACTACCAAAAAGAGTGAATTTAGAATCATCTGTAAATGAAACTTTTTTCCAAAAATCCATTTCCTTTTCTTTGTGTTTTTTGGCGAACTTTAAACGAATTTTCCGATTTTTTCAGAAATAAAAGGTTTCTTCCGTGGTGTTCTACTGTGGAATCCGTTATCGTTTAGAGTTTTTTTTTATTGCTCTTGGTTGGATGCTCATTTGTGACGTACTCGCTATGCGTTTATTGCAGCATTTACTTTTGGATTTTGATCTACTTCGTTGAGAATCAGGCTGACGTATCTACGAGATTGTTTTTTTGGGGGTCCACTGCGCGGTTTATTTTCGTTGGAACCATTATTTTTAAAGTTTTTTAGAATTGTCTGTACTGTTGCTCGACTCAAGTTTAAAATTTTAGAAATTTCACCAAATGATTTTTTTTCTTTTCTTTCTTTTATCACCAAATTTCTTACATCAATTGATATTTCATTTCACGGAGCCATTATAGCTATTGAAGTGTTTAAACCACAACTAAATTCAATAAATATCAAACAATAAACATATTGAAATAAAAGAAAAAGGCTAACGTTACCTCACTGTTAATATAACAATGTACAAAGTATGAGATTTGAACTGTATGTAGACTTTTGTCTAAGCAATTTTTGAGTTTTTCTTCCATAAATTTGTTGTTTTATGTTAAATAATGGATTTTTTTAGTTAATTGCTATTATAATAAATATTAGAATAAAACTGTATAAATACATTTTTCTAAAAACTTTTTGTACTCTCACATCGAAGAAAACAGGGGGTGTATGTAGACTTTTGTCCGCCACTGTATACTAAAAAAAGTTCATAAAGGAATGCACTATTCAAGTTGTCACCAATTAGAGTTGAATTATGTAGTTAACCCATTTACAGCCAATGGTCGATTTTTCGACCAGCAACTTTGAAAAATCACCGAGACGAAAATATCCGAGATATGTCTTGAAGGCAATAATTGTATGTCATCTTGCATCTTTATAATCTTGACAAAATTTTTCTTTCATTAATTAGTAATTGTTTTTAAATTTTATCGGATTTTCGGAAGACCCATTTTTTCGACATTTTTTATAAAAATTCGGAAAAAATAGAGAAAATTAAAAAAAAAAATAAGGTTTCTATATATTGCAGTGTTTGTCGCACACTTCACGCAGAATATATTTTTCAGCAGATCAGTTGTAGTATAGACTGATAAGGAATGCACAAAATTAACTGGTTGATAAATCGACCACCGGCCGAAAACGATACGAAAAATATTTCCACTTCACTATTTTTGTGTCCTTACATCTAGGAAGTTAACATAATGCATGCGAGCGTAAAACTAATGAGTGTAAATGTTTATTGTTGTTTCTGTTATTTAATGTAAGGAAAGATTAAAGAAAAGATCAATTAGAAGTATGGAAATTATTAAATGAGAAAAGGAAAATATGAGAGGATAAGTAAGACAGGTAAAGAAAGAATGAAGAGAGATGTGTTTTTGTTGGTAGTGGGAGTACTAGTATATGACTATATACTTTTAATTTAACAGAAAATTGCTTTGTTAAATTGTTGATTACTGAGTTCTTTCATAAACAAGTATACGCAAGAAGTATCATATAGTTTGGCGTATTCTCGCACAATCTGTCTATCGATGAGCAGATGATTGCTTACTACGGCCGTCATTCTTGCAAAATGTTTATAAAAGGAAAACCCATTCGATTTGGTTTCAAATACTGGGATTTATGTTCGTCTGATGGCTATTTGTATTCGTTCATTCCGTACAGCGGTGCAAATGAGAATCGAGAACCCGAATACAAAAACTGCGGCTTAGGTGAAATGGTCGTACTAAAGTTTTTGAAACAACTTGACAATCCACGTGAACATAGTGTTGCGTTTGACAATTTCTTCACTTCTCATAAATTGATAAGTCACCTCACCTCTTTGGGATATTATGCTACCGGAACTATTCGTGACAATCGTACGAATAAAGCGAAACTTACTGACGTCTCGTCGTCTAAGAAGAAAGAACGCGGTTGGTTAGATTACACATTTGATCGAAACAATAATGTGCTGATAGCCCGATGGAACGACAATTCTGTTGTGACCATTGCATCAAATCATGAGACAATTGAACCACTGCATCGTGTGAAGCGATGGAAAGGCGGCAAGAAATATTATGTTGATATGCCACACATCGTGCGAGCATACAATAATCGAATGGGTGGTGTTGATCTCTTCGATAATGCCATGAACAATTATCGAATTCGCGTTCGAGGAAAAAAGTGGTATTGGCCACTGATAACAAATGGATTTGATGCTGCAATGGTGAACGCTTGGAAAATTCATTGTGCTCTCGTCAAATATGAAAAGGGAATGTCACGTACCACCGAAAGATGTATTGTTCAGAAAATAGAATTATTGGATCAATTACAGTTCCGTATTTACGTTGCAGAATCTTTGCTTCGAATGGCAATACCGTCGATGTCGTCTTCGGAGACGTTGATTCCACAGTCAACAGCTGTTCGAAAATCCAAAGACGCCGCTCTGGAGAGTTTTCGTAAAGACAAAGTTGGGCATGGCATTAACAAATTAGAGAAACCTCGTCGTTGTCAAAATTGTCACAAACATTCGTCATATAAATGCACAAAATGCGATATACCTCTACATGTTTTGTGCTTCAATCAATTCCATGAAATATAAAGATAAGATATTGAACTTTCAAGAAAAGTTTTTCAGAACTTACTTATGACGTGTATCTTTCTTTTATTTAAAAAAAATGTAATGTGAAATTGAAAAAATGAACAAAATAAACGTTTTGAATGATAAAGCACTGTTTCACTTTAGTAAGTATCGTTTTCGGCCGATGGTCGATTTTTCGACCACATTCCCGTGGCTAAACGGCTTAATGTAAAAATCTCAAAAAATCTAAACCATTGAGTTTTTTTTATACTAAACAAAATATAAAGTTTCGTTGAAATCAAAGCAGTGGATCTAAGTGCGGCCGGAAATGGGTTAAATATACCAATGATCAAAAAGAAAGCATTGATGCTCAACTGAAATGTGTGTATATAACATGTAGATCTCATAGTAGATATATTAGCTGGTCAATCATTTGTTCAGAAAAAAATTGTATCGAGAATAGTTTTGAAAGAGCTAAAATACGCTTCACAAATAATTTTTTGAACAAAAACCAGCATCCGAAGAAAAATACTTAACATTATAACAAGTACGCGATCTATAATTTTTTTTGGATAGCAAAATATTTAAAATACTTCAGTTTTATTACAAAATTTTTTCTTTCGACCATACAATTCTCCGTGGTCCGGACCAAACTGAATTGTTTAAATATTTATAAGCCATATCACAATTTATAATTTCTCATATGCTTACCATTCACTGAAAAGTAATTTTATAAACCCAATGGGTACTTGAAATTCTTCTTTGCAGTCAGAGACATCAAAATTTATGAAATAGCTCTCTTAAGCATCCGAAATTTCCACTTATTTCAGTTGTTAAATCACTGCCACCTTCAAATTCAACTGCGCACATATAAATCTATCGAACTCATAAGCCATATTTCCACCAATCCATACGCTCTGCGCCGCTGTGCGCACACACGAAAAAGCAATAAAGCGACTGTTTGAAAATTTTGAGCTGGAGTTGGGCCAACATGTCGTATGAGTTATCGCTCATCCATAATATGAATCAGATGTACGGTAGACGCACTTTACATATTCACTCACGCAGTGGCGCACATGCCATAAAAGTGCATATGCAAAATGGTGGATCCAACTTCCAACGCTTAGCTTAATTTTATTAAACATTGTTGAAATACGAAAAAAAGTATTTTTGAATATTTCTACATACTCGCCACTGGCTATTCACTCAAAGTTTTCGAAATTCGCTTTAAATGTGGTTGAGTAGTGTCCAAAGTGCACTTTGCTCATGAAGTTAGTTAGCCATGAATTTTGGGAACGCGTTTTTCATTTGCTTGGCACGCTCGATGCTAGCCTGCAAATGCCATTGATTTGATTATGGTCAATTTGCCAAAAAGTTCAAAACTCACACACTCTCATTCACTCATTCTCTCGCTCTCTGAATGTAATTATTTTTCCCGGCTTCAATTTGGCAGTGACTAAAAGTGAGAAATCACTGTAGTGGTGCTTAAAAACTTTTAGCAATTTAATCTGCTTAGTTATGGCTTTGGTTTATGGGGTTTCCGATGTTATTACGTTTGTTTGATGTGATTTTGCGTTCGCCAAAATGATAAAAGTTAAAAAGACCCAAACAGCAGGCATCGAAGTACCATAAAGTATTCATATACATATGTACATTAGAGGGTGTCCGGTTTTTTGTTGCCGAAAGTTTCGGTGTTTACCCTAATAAAAGTATCCGATATAAACAAGCTCTTTATTTTTAATTTAAGCCGTTCCTTCGTCATTTATATTTTTCCATGTACATAAATGTGATTTCCGATGTAAACAAGCTCTTTATTTTTGCTTTAAGCCGTTCCTTCGTCATTTATATATTTTTCCATGTACATAAATGTGATTTTTGGATATTTTGCATTAAACAAGTAAACTTATGTATGTCTTTTAGAAAACTATATTCTAGTTCAAAATTTTCCTCTCAGTCAAAAGTTATGTGCAGTTTAAATTAAACATCAAGTGTACATATGTATATCTTTAAGTACACCATGTCGTATGAGCAACTCAGATTTTTTAAAGCACTTGTACGAATGCTCAGTGCATTTGATATATTCATGCAACTGTTTATAGCTTTTAAAAGAACGATTTTATGGAAAAATCTAATACGACCTTCTTAAAGTGTGTACCATCGCTCTTCTTGTTTAGTTCGCCTGCTGCGTCAAGTTGAGTAGACGTGTGTTTGTAGTGCTCGTCACGAAAATGGAAAAACGAAATCAAGAGCAACGCGTCGCGATAAAATTTTGCGCCAGATTGGGCGAAACAGCTTCGGAAACGTACGTTAAAATTGTAAGTGTGTATGGTGATAGTGCCAAACCAAACACCAAAGCTCACAATGGTTGTCTCCGCGCGTCCCCCGCCCGAAAAAAGTTCGCATGAGCAAGTCGGAGAAGAAAACGATGATTATTGCCTTTTTTGATAGCCGTGGAATCGTCCACAAAGAATTCGTTCCACCGGGGAAAACTGTCAATCAAGTCTACTATTAACAAGTACCCGAATGATTGCGAAAACGAGCCAACAGGGTGCGCCCAGACATCGCTCGTAACTGGATCCTTCATCAGGACAACGCGCCGTGCCACACCGCCTTCAGCGTGTGCCAGTGTTTATTCACCCGACATGTCACCCTGTGACTTTTCTTATTTTCCTAAAATAAATTCGGTGGTCAAAGGAACCCATTGTGGGTCGATTACGGACATCCAGGCGGCCGTGACGGGGGTACTCGCGGACATCCCAGTCGAAGCGTTCCAGAAATGTTACGAAGCGCTGGAATCGCTGTATAGCTGCCCAAGGGGACTACTTTGAAGGGGATGGCGAGTTGTAGAATAATTTTCAAATATGTTTTTATAGAAACAGTCTCATTATTTAATTGTCATACCTCGCACCTCGTATATGCATTCCTGCAACTTTGCCTAATCATTTTGGCATTTGACTTTGACCTTCCCGCGTTCCTTTCAGGCACTCTTTCAATTCTTTCAAGTGCCTTTGGCTTTCTTTCAGCCACCTTTTCTAAGCTTTATAAACTTGTTTTTGTCTGTATGTCATATTATCTCAGCAGACATTGCTTAAACACAAGACGAGCCAACCTGGAGTGTCTTTATGGTAAAATATGCAATGAATACACTCAACTAACACAGTATATAGAGATATATGCCGCATTGGCTGCATTGAGTGCCAAATGAAAATTATGTGCTAACTGTAAGTGGCTACTCTTAAGCAGAGAGCAAGAACAAATGCTAAGCTATCTATATACTCACATCAATCCAAACATAGCACAATGCTAAGCTATCTACATACTCACATCCATCCAAATACATATGCATCTGCTCCACCATTTAACATTTATGATTGCTTCCTTGATGGATTACTAAAATGACGAGAAAAATTTACTCACTGGCACACTGATTACCCAATCAGACAAACATACACCCATATATACCTACAAGCAGATATTATATAATTAGTTTAAAAACTGTCTACCAGCCACTCTCCTCCCCTGCTTAAGCGGACGTTTAACCCTTTCAGCCCCGAAGTTGCTTATAAGCAACTTCTATATATGTTTGACATCGTTTAAAAAGTCAAATACACAAAAACTTATTTAAAATACACATCTTATAGATCAACTTCATGATCATGATTAACCCTTTTAGCCCCAAAGTTGCTTATAAGCAACTTCTATGTATGTTTGACATCGTTTAAAAAGTTCTTTGGGGCTGAAAGGGTTAAGGCCACCCTCTTCAAATTGTTTGGTGTCAACATGGCTTTTGTGTGTATACATATACGAGGGCTGCTATATATATTTCTGGCCTAATAATGAAAATAAGAATATTTATCAACGAAAATGGTTTTATTGTTTTTCAAAATATTCTCCATCAAGATTTATACACTTTTGCATACGCTCAAACCAATTTTCGAAGCACTTTTTCCACTCCGATTGAGACACCTCCAAAACATGGTTTTTGAATGCTTCAACAGCATCTTCTGGCGACAAAAATCGTTGACCACGCATTATTTTCTTGATGCGTGAGAATAAAAAGAGTCAGGCTGTACGGCGGATGGCCCATCAATTCGACGTTTTGGCCGGTCAAAAAGGCGCTGGTTTGAGCCGATGTGTGAGAGCTCGCACATGGTGCACAATGATTCGTCTTCTCTTGTTCGTTTTTCGAATTTCTCCGAAGACTTCAGGCAAACAAATGGTGGTGTACCACTCAGAATTGACCGTCCTCGTACTGCTGTAATATTGCTTGATGCTGGCCTATGACTTACACTTCGTTGTCACTCGTGTCTTTATGACATATTTGCCCTCTTGGACCGCTTTCTGTCAAAACTATTGTTCAAATATCATTGAACATGCTTACTTATCAGCAAAGCCGAAATTCTACTAAATATAAATATCTATTTATATATTAATATATTTACCTACATACATAATGCATTTACATGCAATGCACATCTAATAATAATAAAAATGCATGGGACACAAATCATAAATTTACAGAAGAGATAACACACACACACACACATGTATTAAATTGTACATTTGAAAGTAACCCATATCAAGCAGCAATAAACAATATGCTGCAGTACATACTAACATACACACATACACATATATTTAGTTATTTAAGATAGTTTTAAAATTTGTACATAAGCATAGAAAATAGTTAAAAAAAAACAGAATGAATATATTCTCCCTCGAATTAAGACTTTCCATTTTCCTCCACCAGTGGTAAAGAATGACAAGTTCGTTTTTGAGGTCAATGTTTGGCAACATAAATCAAACAATTTTGGTCCTTCGAGCCGGATAAGAGCTCGGCCAAATTATAAAGTCCTGTATTTACAAAACAGGCAAAATACAAAAGAGCCCTGTTCAAAATAAAGGCAAATTAAAACAAAAATAATTGTAAGACGGGTGTATATTCCCGCATTAAAACCGATCGCAGCCGTTTTAGCAGAGACTAAACGCAGTGATCTAACTGCTATCCAAGTGATATTCAGCGGCTGTGAGTCGAAGCACAGCAAGGTCAACTAGGCGACCAAATCAATATACCTCCAACGATTTCTTTAGAGAACAACAAGCAGTTAATTAATAAATAAAAAAAAGTGTTGCGGAAAAACTCTCAAAATGGGAATAAACAAGAAGAAAATTCCTGAATCCCAAGCTGATTTTTCCGAAAAGGTGTTGTACACGTGCAACACTTTTCCAACAAAGCCATTAAGTAAAACAAAAATTAAAGAAGTTGAAGCTAAACACCAAGATTTAGATCGAAAAACTTCCTTATTCATGAGGAAAGTTGAAAACCTCAGAAGAAAAATGGAAGATCTAGGTATGGAATTAATGATCAACAACGATCATTTAAAGTTTTTAGACTTTTTATTCGTAGATATTCAAAAACAAAAAGGCAAATTAGATTTCAATGAAGAAATTGAAATCTTTTTCGAAGAAATTTATGACGAATACTACGAAGAGCTTAAATATTTAAAGAAAAAGTTACAAAAAGAAGAACCTAAAATTTCTTATCGCCCTAACTTTGAAGAAAGAAAAATAATAAAAATTCCAACATTTTATGGCGATATTAAGGAATGGGCCAAATTTTACAAAGTGTTCAAAGCTATGGTACATGACAACGAGCAGATGAAGAACATAGAGAAAATGTTGCGTCTTCGTCAATGCTTAAAAGGCGAAGCTGGACGAGTAATACAGCATTTTCAAATTTCGTCAAAAAATTATGAGGCTGCATGGAGTCTACTTAGGAAAAAGTATGAAAATCAGCCAATTCTGTTCATCGTACCCAAATTATCTACAACTGCGACGAAACTAACTAATGCAGTACAAAATATTGAAGACGAAAAACTTATAAGAGTTCGACAACTCTCTCTATCTTCTGTTGAGGAAAAAACAACAGAAATAATAGAGAAAGATAAAAAGGCAGGCTCACATTTTGAAGAAAGAGGAAATACAAGTTTTGAACGAACCAACACAATTGCCGAAAAAGCGCAATGATATTTTAGTTGAGCCAAATCCAAATCTTTTCAAACAAGGAAAAGATTTCATAAATTATAAAAAGCAGCCAAAAATTACAGTTTGCAAAACTGCTAAAATGAAGAACCATGCGGAAGATGATTGGAATGATTCTGCAACCACAAACAAAAGGAAAGGACATCAACGTGGGACTAGAGGCAGACGAAATAGATGCACACCAACGAATGCAGCAAAATTCGGTACAAAAATCAAGGAATGGAAGCATCGATATTGCAAACACAAAAGGAGGACTAAATTTAAGAAAGTTAAGTTTAAGTATGATATACATTAGACCTGGCGTTATTTTTTTTTTGGAATTTTGAGTACGGGGATTGGTCAACTATGCGATTCGATGTAATAATTCATGTGGTAAATTTTTAACTCAATCAGAGTGTGCCAACCTGTGCCATAATGAGGTCAAAGTTCAAAATATAGAAAAACACTTGGTTTTTGTTACTGTTATCTGTTTATTTATTAAAGAAAAAATAAAATTACGCATTTTTTCTACAATTTGCATTTCAATCATTAATATATGTCTCAAGAATATTACAAAAGCGAAGTTTTAGTATATGAAAGGAACTTTTGTCTGTAGTTCTCGACAATATGAAGGAAGTATTGTTTATCTTCTTCGCTGTGAGTTAAAGACTGGTTAAATCTGTTATTAGTTTTACTTTCCTCTCAGCAGAATCATTAACAGCAGTGACGTTTTTGAGGATTTGAACACCTTTTAAATATTCTGCATTTTCGCACCAGTTTGAGGGATCTAAGTTGAAAAATTTTACGTCTATTTCCAATCGTGAAAAGATATTTCTAGTTCTTTGCGTTACAAAACAACTTAAATCTTTACTTATGAATGCTTTCATTTCTTCAATGCTGGCATTTACATTTTTATGCAGATAAACGCCATTGTCGGCATTGCTTTCAAACTCTTTTTCTAATACTAGTGCTTCAACCATCTTTCTTTTCACATTTAAGTCCACATTAGAATCGAAAAAGGCGAGACCAACGGCTTCCTCGGACAGATACCATAAGTGGTTTTTCATTTTATCTAATAAGGCTAGAGATATTTTTGGGTCGTAATAACCGGCAATGTTTTTTACCAGCTGCAAATCCAAATTTGGTGCTTCGACTGCATTAGTAGTTCGAAACCAATACGGAATATAAAGACGCACCCGGAAAATACACACATTGCGGAATCCATTCAATGGGCTGGAAGACATTTTAAATTGTTTTTGCAAAGCAAACATTTTTAAGGCATATATCACTTTTGACATAAACTTGGCATGTGACGTCGCGCCAGGTGCATGAAGGAAAAGTTCGGGATGCTGCCACTTAAGAAAATAAACATGAGTTGCAATAGCTCTTTGTAATCATGGCGAATGTAGTCTTTTGCTATATTTTTGATGCAAAATTCTTTATTGGCTTCACATTCCTCTGCATTTATAGCACGTCGCACTTCTTCATCCATGATTCCAATTGAAAGATCTTTTAAATTGAAAGTGTTCCATTCCCGCGAAAAACGTTCAAATATGGCAACTTCCGGGCCATAAGATTTTCCAAAATATATTTCAAATACAGCTCGTAGTATGATTTCTGCAATATGATGCCTGCATGGCAACCACAACAAGCTACGTTTCAATTTTTGTTTCAGTAACATTCCAGCACCGTTACGTTTACCAGTGTTTGTAGCTGTCGTGTCAAAGCATACCATTTCCACCGAATTTATCATATTCATTTTTTCTAAGTAATTATATATGGACTGGGCGATTGCTTCACCAGTTCCACATTCAATAATTGGAATGGAAATTAATTTGTCTATATTATCTGCCGTTAAAACAATAGCTAGGCGTTCTACTTTTTCCTTTCCAGTCATTGCAGGAAGTAGTTTACCGTCCCAGTGTAACACAAATGTATCAGGGATCTGAAAAATTTCGCTCTGAGAAGTATTCATATCAAATCCAAAACTAACTTTTATACCTTGAAATTCTCAATAATTTCTGTACCATGACGCCGACGATATTCCTTGCGCTGTTTTCTCAAACTTGTACAATTAATAACCAGATCTTCAATATTGCGACCCAAAGCTTTAGCTGTTGCAATAATAAAATGAGTTGCGAGTGGGGTTGACATATTGCCAGCATCCATGCAAGCAAGCATTCTATCATCTATGAAGCTTTTTTTACCACTTTTTTTCAGCTCGTTGGCGTTTGATACGATCATCAACTGCTCTACAGATTTTTCAGACTCACATTTACTTTCATCACTTACATCATAGTCTACACTCAACTCTAAAAAAAATTTGTTGAAAGAGAAACTTACATATTATTTGTTTCAGCAGAATTAAATAAATACCTTGAGTGCTTTCCAATCTTTGATACTCTCTGCGTCGATTTTCTTCTTCTAACCTTTGCGCCTTCCGTTTTTCTTTATTTGCGAGACATTGATCTATAGAAATCATGCTCCCAACACGACCTGGCTCTCTTTGTTTAATTAAAAAGTCTCGGTCCTCAGGAATAGCTATCATTTCTAAAGCATCAGCATGAGCAATATCGAATAAATTGTTCAAATTATCATTGAAATCATTTTCCTTTTTACGAGAACTAGGAAACGAAGATTAACAAAATTTCTGTACTGTTCTCTACTCATCATATAATTTCACCAATTTATCGTCACATATTCTTTTGTTTAATGTTGGAATACGTGCTCTTTCCCAAAAAGGCAATATTTCCTTCCAAACCATTTTAGCACTTTCCTTAATTGTTTTCTTTTCACACCGCACATAGTAAAAAAACTTTTCAGCACTTGTAGTTTTGACGGCAACTTGCTTCCAAGTATATTTTTTTCACATTTTCCTATCAAATATATGTACGTTTGTGTCAGCAGATCTAAGTGTAACAAAATTATTTACAGCCATCACGATATTGCAGTATAACTTTTACTATTTTTAATTATTTTAATAAAGACCTTTTTTTAACCACAGTCAATTTCGCAATGACAAAATATTAAAAGCTCTATTTGCACGTCTCTTCTTCTTCTTCTTTACTGGCGTAGACACCGCTTACGCGATTATAGCCGAGTCAACAACAGCGCGCCAATCGTTTCTTCTCTTCGCTACGTGGCGCCAATTGGATATTCCAAGCGAGGCCAGGTCCTTCTCCACTTGGTCCTTCCACCGGAGTGGAGGTCTTCCTCTTCCTCTGCTTCCCGCGGCGGGTACTGCGTCGAATACTTTCAGAGCTGGAGTGTTTTCATCCATACGGACAACATGACCTAGCCAGCGTAGCCGCTGTCTTTTAATTCGCTGAACTATGTCGATGTCGTCGTATATCTCGTACAGCTCATCGTTCCATCGGATGCGGTATTCGCCGTGGCCAACGCGCAAAGGACCATAAATCTTCCGCAGAACTTTTCTCTCGAAAACTCGCAACGTCGACACATCGGTTGTTGTCATCGTCCAAGCCTCTGCACCATATAGCAGGACGGGAATTATGAGCGACTTGTAGAGTTTGGTTTTTGTCTGTCGAGAGAAGACTTTACTTTTCAATTGCCTACTCAGTCCGAAGTAGCACCTGTTGGCAAGAGTAATCCTGCGTTGGATTTCTAGGCTGACATTGTTGGTGGTGTTAATGCTGGTTCCTAAATAGACGAAATTATCTACAACTTCAAAGTTATGACTGTCAACAGTGACGTGAGTGCCAAGTCGCGAGTGCGACGACTGTTTGTTTGATGACTGGAGATATTTCGTCTTGCCCTCGTTCACTGCCAGACCCATTTGCGTTGCTTCCTTGTTCAGTCTGGAGAAAGCAGAACTAACGGCGCGGGTGTTGAGACCGATGATATCAATATCATCGGCATACGCCAGCAGCTGTACACTCTTATAAAAGATTGTACCTGCTCGATTCAGTTCTGCAGCTCTAATAATTTTCTCCAGCAGTAGATTGAAAAAGTCGCACGATAGGGAGTCGCGTTGTCTGAAACCTCGTTTGGTATCGAACGGCTCGGAGAGGTCCTTCCCGACCCTGACGGAGCTTGTCGTGTTGCTCAACGTCAGTTTACACAGCCGTATTAGTTTTGCGGGGATACCAAATTCAGACATCGCGGCATAAAGGCAGCTCCTTTTCGTGCTGTCGAAAGCAGCTTTGAAATCGACGAAGAGGTGGTGTGTGTCGATTCTCCTTTCACGGGTCTTTTCCAAGATTTGGCGCATGGTGAATATCTGGTCGGTTGTTGATTTACCAGGTCTGAAGCCACACTGATAAGGTCCAATTAGTTTGTTGATGGTGGGCTTTAATCTTTCACACAATACGCTCGATAGAACCTTGTACGCGATGTTGAGCATGCTAATCCCACGGTAGTTGGCGCAGATTGTGGGGTCTCCTTTTTTATGGATTGGGCATAGCACACTTAAATTCCAATCGTTGGGCATGCTCTCATCCGACCATATTTTGCAAAGAAGCTGATGCATGCTCCTTATCAGTTCTTCGCCGCCGTGTTTGAATAGCTCGGCCGGCAATCCGTCGGCCCCTGCCGCTTTGTTGTTCTTCAGGCGGGCAACCGCTATTCGAGCTTCGTCATGGTCGGGCAATGGAACGTCTGCTCCATCGTCATCGATTGGGGAATCGGGTTCGTCTTCTCCTGGTTCTATGTGTTCACTGCCATTCAGCAGGCTGGAGAAGTGTTCCCTCCAGAATCTAAGTATGCTCTGGGCATCGGTGGCTAGATCACCTTTGGGGGTTCTACAGGAGTATGCTCCGGTCTTGAAACCTTCTGTAAGCCGCCGCATTTTTTCGTAGAATTTTCGAGCATTACCCCTGTCGGCCAGCTTATCAAGCTGTTCGTACTCACGCATTTCGGCCTCTTTCTTCTTCTGTCTGCAAATGCGTCTCGCTTCCCTCTTCAACTCTCGGTATCTATCCCATCCCGCACCTGTTGTGGTCGATCGTAACGTTGCGAGGTAGGCAGCCTGTTTTCTCTCCGCTGCGACACGGCACTCCTCGTCGTACCAGCTGTTCTTTTGCACTTTCCGAAAACCAATGGTTTCGGTTGCAGCTGTACGTAAGGAGTTTGAAATGCCGTCCCACAGTTCCCTTATACCGAGTTGTTGACGAGTGCTCTCAGAGAGCAGGAGTGCAAGCCGAGTAGAAAATCTTTCGGCTGTTTGTTGTGATTGCAGCTTCTCGACGTCGAACCTTCCTTGTGTTTGTTGGCGTGCGTTTTTTCCTGCACAGAGGCGGGTGCGAATCTTGGCTGCAACAAGATAGTGGTCCGAGTCGATGTTAGGACCTCGGAGCGCACGCACATCTAAAACACTGGAGACGTGTCTTCCGTCTATCACAACATGATCGATCTGGTTGGTGGTTTTTCGATCCGGAGACAGCCAGGTAGCTTGATGTATCTTCTTATGCTGGAATCTAGTACTACAGATAACCATATTTCGGGCCCCGGCGAAGTCGATCAGCCTCAACCCATTTGGGGATGTTTCCTCGTGGAGGCTGAATTTACTGACCGTAGTGCCAAAGATACCTTCTTTGCCCACCCTGGCGTTGAAGTCGCCAAGCACGATTTTGACATCGTGGCGGGGGCATCTCTCATAAGTGCGCTCCAAGCACTCATAAAAAGCATCTTTGGTCACATCGTCCTTCTCTTCCGTCGGGGCGTGGGCGCAAATCAGCGATATGTTGAAGAACCTCGCTTTGATGCGGATTGTGGCTAGACGTTCATTCTCCGGAGTGAATGATAGTACTCGGCGACGGAGTCTCTCTCCCACCACGAATCCAACACCAAACATGCGCTCCTTTATATGGCCACTGTAGTAAATGTCACAAGGACCTACTCGTCTCTGTCCTTGTCCCGTCCATCGCATTTCTTGGACGGCGGTGATGTCAGCCTTTATCTTTACGAGGACATCTACCAGCTGGGCAGCGGCACCTTCCCAATTAAGGGACCGGACATTCCAGGTGCATGCCCTCAAATCATAGTCCTTATTTCGTTTGCCATGGTCGTCATCAAAAGGGGGGTCTCTCATCCGAGGCTGTGTTTGCTTTTTCATTGGGGGTGTTTTTTTACGTGGCGGGTCCCAAACCCAGCGCACAACCGTAACTAGGGGATATTTCGCCTTCTCACTTTAGCTCGCCTTCAAACGGATGTTCTTAGGCTACCCAGAGGATACTTGGTCAAAGACCGGAAGTCGTGAGCTGCTTGAGTCATATGTAAAAGAATTGTTTCTGGCCACTCCCAAGTGAATGGCGATCAGAGAACTTTCCTCACTTGCGTGAACTTCTACACATGACTCCATCCTCCAATTTGCACGTCTCAGTCTGTCTAATTATCAACATTGGCGTATGTGAACCGTAATGTATGAATTTACCGTTAGGCGGGCCACTGACTACATTATCTGCGCAAATTCGAGTAATTTGTTGTTGTGAATTCAGTGAACTCAGTGAACGCAATTCCACTCAATTTCAACAACAGTCTTGTGCAGATAATTTGTGTAGTCAGTGGCCCACCTTAGTTCAATGGAATTTTTACTAATTTACTCTTTTCTAATATTTATAAATTTTCTTATCATTATTGGACATATAGAAAAAATTACTGTGCAAAATATTGAGGAAACATGAGGTCATTACATTCTATATATAATAAATAAACAAATAACAGTAAAAAAACCAAGTGTTTTTCTATATTTGGACCTTTGACCTCATTATGGCACAGGTTGGCACACTCTGATCGAGTTAAAAATTTACCACATGAATTATTACATCGAATCGCATATTTGACCAATCCCCGTACTCAAAATTCCAAAAAAAATCTCATATAAGCTGCGCCTGGTCTAATATACATACATATCCATATGCAGTCCACTAGCCTATATATATAAAACAAAGACGGGTTTGTTCGAACTCGAGATCTGCTGAACCAATTTTCATGGTTATTGATTCGTTGGATTTGTCTCCGCCCCGAATAGCAGAATACATATTAAAAACAATGAAAACTCGATATGTGTAATGAATACTTAATCTATATATATAAAAGATGGTTGTTGTTAGTTACACTATTTATAACTCAAGAAAGGCTGAATCGATTTGACTGAAAATTGGTGAGGAGGTAGCTTAGAACCAGGGCAAGGACATATGATACTTTTAATCTCTTTATGTCAAAATTTAATGCAACTCATAAATACAAAAATTATATTTCATCATAAGCATTTGTTCAAAATTCATGTTTGTAGGAATCATTTGAATATTTCATTTCTTCCAAAAAAAACAATAAAACAACCTTACATCTTTGTCTATATATGTATGTATGCACATATGTAAATATGTAAAAATGAATCGCCCAAATGTACATATTTTCTAAAATGATATCTTATCTTATACATATATAAAAATGAATCGCAAAATGTGTTGGTAAGCGCATAACTCAACAACGCCTGGACCAATTTGGCCAATTCTTTTTTCTGAATGTTCGTTGAGGTTTGAGGATGGTTCTTACGGCGAGAAAAATTCGAATAATTGCCGAAAAACCCCTAAAACCAGTCCTTTTCTTTTCCCATACAAACGAATGAATGTTTGTCTATTAGTAGCGCTAAGAGAACGGCTGCAACAATCTTAATGAACTTTTCAGAGGTTGTTAGTTGTGAATCGTGGATGGTTAAAAAAAAAAATACTTAATACTTTTCATGAGGAAAAGTCGAGAAATTGGACAATTCCAAAAAGTTAATTTTTTTCCATACAATTTTTTTTTTAATATTTTTGTTTTTGGATAAATTGAAATTGTTAAAGAATTTTTGTATTTGCCCTTTCTTTCATTAAATTTCGGAGATTAGATTAAAAGTTCTAGCATAACTCAAAATCATTGAAAACGCTTTAACTAAAATATATATACAATATTTTTTTGCGAAGTTCTGATACGTAAAATCAAAATTATTATGCTTATAGGAAGTGTTCTCTCAGTAAATCGATTGGTTGATGTGATGTTTCGGAAATGGCGCCGTTTTTTTGAAACCAAATGACGCCGAGATGACGAGCTTCAATTTCAGACATCAAATAGTCGGTTATCATGGCACGACAAAGGTCGCCATTGATTGGTTATGATCTCACCGGCACCATTTTTGAAGATTGTTTTCTCCGAATGAATTGGCAACTCTTGAATCTCTTCAGGTTGCTCTTTGTCCGAAACAATTTTATTTGTTTACATACACATTGAGCCAGAAATAGGTCTCACCGCTGAATAAAATTTAGCTCGAAAACGTCGTATCTTCTTGGAACCTTTCAAGAGCCCATATAGCGAAGCGATGTCGCTTGCTTAGGTTGAGCGGCTTTAGTACTTGCACAAGCTGTATTGTGTACGCTAGATAAGATCTCGACGTAAAATGCCCCAAGTCGTTCCACACGTTATTCCGAGTTGCTGCGAACGGTGCCATATCAACTCTCCCCAGTCTCCGCTCCAGCTACGGCTGCTATTTTATGCCAAAAATGGCTGTTTCGTTTCTAGTATAGTGTTTCATGCAAAAAAATATGTACATATACTTATACAACACATTTTCTTTGTCATCCCAACAATCTTTGTCTTAATGGAACACAATTTCTCTTCTATTGCTTCAAGCTGGCAACTGTGGAAAAGCGTTTTTGAGACTAACCAAATATTAACTTTCTGTTGATTTCAGAGTTTGGCCGTTGAAGAGCAGTTTATAGTAGATGACTAATCTAATAATTGTTTAAACATTTCTCTGTTAAAGATAATTGACGTTTTTTTCAAAAAATTCAGAAATCTAGTGCAGAACTTTGTCGTCATTTTATATAAAACAAATTAAAATATTATAGTAAGCGTAGTCTATATTTAAGGGTTCATAAAAGTTTTATTATTTTGGAAATCTATATTTAATTTACTTTTTGTTTGTCTTCTTTTCAGAGCATTTCCTAGTCCTAAAGGAATAATCAGAGAATAATACCCTGGATGTCTAATCACAAGTGTACAAAGGCGTGATATCACAATCGAGAGAATTGATCCTTCAATTCAGAAAACCTGAAGTAAGTCAGACCAGTATTTAAATTCGAATTATATATAGCTCTTTCTCTCTAGCCAATACGCTCTCTTCTTTTAATCCAATTGTAATGAACCCCTTCTCTTGTTTGCCTACAGGCATTTTGAAAATGGGCAGGGCAACAGCATCAACAGGTAACGTCAATCATTTGGGTGATCCGGAAGATGCCATACAAAAATTCCTTGTGTATCTTTTTACCGTCGCCTATCTCTTGATTTCCGATCGGTGCACATGAGCAAAGAAGATTATGGATTACATCAATTGCTAGAAGGACATATTCAACGATCTACAGTCGTTTGGCAGAATATCAAAGGAGATCAAATCTTCATAAATGCATTGCAACAGTGTGCTGAGGTGCTCAGCTAAACTGATGATTTGTAGATGTAAAACAGAAGGTATAAATTAGAGAAGATATAACAGTAGTAAAGTAGATGTAACAGAGAACGTATAAATTAGAGAAGGTTCTGTAGCGGTCTAGCGTATAAATTTTCAAAACTTAAGAAAATCTGATGAGCGTATTTCACCACTGAAGCTAAGAAGGAAAAATTTTAACAGAACCACTTGAACTGAAATTATGCTTAGAGTTATTTTTTTTGATCTTACAACCGGTTGTTAGTCCTTTGGCTTATATTTTTGAACGTTTATTTTTAATCATACCAATTGGTATGAATATCGTTTTTATGAAAGTGTGTATACTTTCCGTTATTTTCAGAAGGTTATTTTTTAAAAATTGGTAAGGACGCTGCTCAATTCTAGTGATTTACTAAAAAGAGCTTTTTTATTTCTTATCCCTTTATACAATATTTTGCTTAGGCCTAAAAACATTCAGCTTACATTCTAGGAAGCGCAGAGTTTAGATGTTAGATGATGTGCTTCCTAATTCTACTTAGAGACATAAGTATTAGGTGATGATTTATTTATGTATTCTCTCTATATGTCGTTTATAAATCTTTCGAAAATTTTCAACTCGAAAGATATTCGGATGTATTCAAAGAGTCCTGCCGGAGTAAAAAGAATTGTTTTCTCAATATACCTTTCTGCCTGAGTTAACCGGCCGAGTTAACCGGAGCATAAAATTGTTTCCCAAAAATTGTTAATACAATTATATTGGTACTTTCCCAAGATGAGGATTTAGATTGCCTTCATCCAATAAATATGAAGAATCTTATTTGTGCTACTGCTAATTCAAAAATGTCTACAAAGGTGTGGTGGGTAATTTCAATCGTACCGGCAACTGATTTTAGCGTAAAAGGCTTTTTGTTCACAATTGGGTTCCTAATTCTAGTTGATTGAATATAATTCTTATTAGATCCAGTATCAGAAAATCTTCAGTGTCCCTGCGCCTTATTTTAAATTCGTAATAAGGCAGCGAAGATGGCGCTAATCTCAAAAATTAATTCGATACTCATTTTGTTTTACTAAGTGTTATGGGGGGGATCCGTCGTCATATATTTCGTTCGGATCTAGTTCTACTGTGTTTATAAAGAAATTGCGTTGTATTTTACTTGGAGGGTTAGTCAGTTATGCGGAAATCGAACGTTTCGGTGGTCGATTGTCGATCTATTGTTAAAGGAGGTATTTTCTCCAGTAATACGAAGATTGCTCGCGTAGTTATTGAACCTCGACATGAATCCTTGATTAATTTGCATATTTTTTTTCAAAATTATTTTATTTATTGGATCTGCTTTTTCTTAAAGCCTTACAATAAGTTATAAAATCTTAAATCTATTTAAAAACTAGACAGACTCAAGCAAGCTGTTTTGAACTGTTTTGGTGATACATTGCTCTTTAATACGCAGGCATATCTCTTCTTTTAAGTCGTGTTTGATAGCAGGAATGTACCAAAGCATTAGCCAAAGGATTTGGGTGATTTCGGAGTTTAGGAGACATCTTTGATAGTAATACTTTTTCAAATACTTTTGAAAGACAGGGTAGAAGACTGATTGGTCTGTATGAAGACGGCTGTGTTAGGGCTTTCCCAGGTTTATTTATCAAGATAATCTGCGACTTTTTCCATGAAATTGGATAGTATCCGAAAGAGCAAAGAGAGCACCTCTACAGCAATAATTAGTAACACAATTAGCATTTTTGGGGAAATATTATCATGTCCCGGCGACTTTTTTGGATTAAGTTCTTTGATGATACCAATAATTTCAGAAGGTGAAGTCTTAACAGAATTGAGCGACTCTTTAGCTGTGTGGGGTAAGATGGACAGCTTAAAGTTTTTCGTTGGAAAATTGGGTTGAAATACCTTTTCTAGGTGATTTGCAAAGCAATTAGCCTTTTCCTCGTCACTTCGAGCCCAATTTCCAACCAAGTCTCGTATAGGCATGTTGGAGTCAGTTGGTGGCTTCATGGACTTTTGGACTTTCCCAAGTGAATTTTGCTTGTTTGATTTCGGACACAGCTTCTTTATATAAATTATTTTTAGGCACTAGTGCGCTTTATTCAGGCTCGATCAGAACAAAACTCTAAAACATTCTTACTCTTAAGTATAAGCCTAAGCCGTCCTCACTGCCGCTGCCGTCGTCGCTGTCCTTGCTATGTTTTGTCAGATGCAGTGTCAGCGAATCCCACGATTACGCCGACTTGCGTGTAGTGTAAGTCGTCGCTTGTTTGCGCTATATTTGTGCTGCGCCAGCGGATCCCACGGCTACGGTAGCTTGTGAGTATCGTTTGTTGTTGCTTGTCGTTGGATCATAACTCGGGCCGTTGGTCATGGATCGGGGTGGTGTTAATGTTCAACATTGGTATTTTGGTGGTTTGCGTTTCGAGTTAACTTATACATTTCGGTGTTCAATTCTTCCTCACGTTTAAGCGCTTTTTTTGATTTACGTACACCAGATTTTAATTGAAGCTGAGTGGAAGGGGAACGATTTATCTGCCATTTACGTCTTGCACGCCTTTTTCCTTTTGGATTAACGAATATGGGTTGTTCACATAACTTTATTAGTACAGGAGAGCGATTTGCATATAACTAGTGGAGTATTGTAGATACCGATTTGAGTGACGACCGAATGCATGTTGGTCGAAATTTCGTCTGGCCGAGTAGGAATATGCTAGCTCGGGGTAAGAAGCTCTGTTGTTGTTAAAATTGTTAAAAGCATTAATTCGATGAGGTCGTTATGGCGGTTGAATATTGGGTTTGTGCCCGTTATTCGCATGATTAATTCTATAAGTCATGTTGTCCAGTTTTTGACATAAATGTAGGGCTTGGGGAAAGATTGTCGGTTCTCTTATGCTGAGAAGACAAGTTAAATCACATTTAGCCCTCTAATGAATGTGTCCGCGGCTGTGTCCCGATATGAATTGGTCATAGTTCGTATAGACTCGTCGCTTAAGAGTTGACGTGGAATTTTGTATACAAGGGAAAGGTGCTGGCGTGTTGCTGGACCAGAGTTGTCATCTACTATTCGACGGTACCTATGTCCCTTTTATCCGAATAATGCATCATGAGGCATTTTCGGATTTGACTCCATTCAAGTGGAGTATTGTACGACTCCAATGCGGTGTCGGCATCGGCAATTATTTTATGCTTGATCGTATGGAGTGTCGCGAAGTACTTAGGGGTATTTTTGACCCCCTCGTACGCTTTGAAAATTCTGTCGACGTTTTTCCTCCAGGAGTAAAATTCTCCTGGTCGTCCCAAAAACTCTCTAAGGCATTTAGCCATGTCCGGAAACTTGTCTAATTCGTTTATATTGCTTGCGTTCAGTGTAACGCACGCTGTGGTCGGGTTCAGCAAAGTCAGTTATAGTCTGCGTTTTTTGGTTTTGAAAGATGGGTGGTTTGCCCATAATCTATCTTAATCTGGTTTAGTTGTTCGATCAATTCTTCAACAGTGTCTGGCATTATATTGAACTTTTTTAATTAGTTAAATTTCTTTTCTTTGAAAAAGCACTGCCCACCCTAAGGTTAGCGATGTCGTTGATCAAAGTC
The DNA here is from genome assembly GCF_023373825.1 of Bactrocera dorsalis. Lineage (NCBI taxonomy): Eukaryota > Metazoa > Arthropoda > Insecta > Diptera > Tephritidae > Bactrocera > Bactrocera dorsalis. Next base: position 44,468,916 of record NC_064307.1, read on the forward strand.
ATCTGGTCCTTTTTTGGTCTATATATATATATATATTTTCCCGTAGTTCCTAGGTGGAACATAGGGCCTCAATAAACAAATTATAATTAATTTTATTTATAGCTAGAAATTTTATTTCTCTCCAAGAATAACCGCTTCTCTGTGCTTCTGCTTCCACTTCCCGTCTCCAGGTGTTGGCTGGTCTCCCGCGTCTTCGGCTCCCTTGCGGATTCCAATCTAGCGCTGTTCTGCTTATGTCGTCGTGAGGCTTTCGCAGAGTGTGGCCGATCCATTTCCATTTACGACGTCGAATTTCGATGTGAATCGGTAGCTGTTTGGTTACGGTCCAGAGGTTAGCATTGCTGATAACCTTAGGCCAGAATATCCGCAAAATTTTTCGAAGACATCGATTAAGAAAGGATTGCAGCGATTGCAAAACATTCGCTGCAATATTCCACGTCTCGCAGCCGTATAATACAACGGATTTCACGCTTGAATCGAATATTTTTAGCTTTGTACGTATGGATATATGTGTTGATCTCCATACTTTATCCAACATGCCGAAGGCAGCACGACCTTTCGATATACGGTTTCGTATATCGGCTGTTGATCCACCGTTTTTAGATATGATGCTACCTAAATAGCAAAACTCGTCGACTTCTTCGAGGCATGTTCCCGCGATCTGTAGATTTGGAGTTTCGGTTGTATTGATGCGCATGAATTTTGTCTTCGCTATATTAATTTTAAGTCCAGTTTGTGCAGCGATATCACTAACGGCTTCAAGTTTCACGGAAATGTGCGAATATTTATGAGACAACAGACAGATATCATCCGCATAGTCCAAATCTTCAAGGCTACCGCTTAAACCCCAAGATATTCCTCTATTATTCGCACACGCTTGACGCATCACCAAATCCAATACCAAATTGAATAAAAGGGGAGATAGCACGCACCCCTGCCTGACACCAGTCCTGACTTGGATGCCGCTACTTAAAATATTTCCACACCTTACTCGACAACTAGCTCCTGAGTACAGCTGTTTTATCAGATTAATTAATTTTTCCGGAACTCCTTTGCATACTAGGGCTCTCCAAATCGCATCATGTTTGAGAGTGTCGAACGCTTTCTCAAAATCGATAAAGCAAAGGTAGAGAGGAGTTCGCCACTCTGCCGACTGCTCTACAATCACTCGTAAGGTGTTGATGTGATCGACACATGAGCAATGGGGTCTGAAACCAGCTTGTTCTTTACGTAGCCCATGCATCAGCGACTCAGATAGCCTTTTGTGAATTATGTGCGCTATTATTTTATTCACCATACTCAGTAGTGTTATTCCTCTCCAATTTTTACATTCCGATAAATTTCCCTTCTTCGGAAGAAGAGTAATAACACCTTCCTTCAACTCGTCCGGTATCTTTTCTGAGGTCCAGATATCTTTAAGTAGAGGAAACAGTATCCGCGCAGTCGTCTGAGGATCAGCTTTTAGGAGTTCTGGGTTGATGTTATCCGGCCCAGGAGTTTTGTTGTTCTTTAATGCTCTGATAGCAGTCATTATCTCCGTCTCATTCGGGTGCGAGGTGTGAATGTCACGTCTTTGTAAATGACGTTGGCAACCGCATGACTGAATAGCCTCCGACGAGGTTGGTGAAAGCAATTTTTCATAATAACGCTCCCAGATGGTAGTCTGCTCATCTTTGGCCGTTGTCAATTTTCCATTTTCATCTTTTAGCGGTTTGGAGGTTTTGAGTGTTACGTTGGTCAGTTGCCGTATCGTTTGGTACAGGTCACGAGTGCGGTACGTTTCCGCGGCCTCCTGCGCTTTTCTAGCCAAATTGTCACTCCAGATTCGTTTATCCGTTTGGTCTAAAGTGCTATTTTAATCTAATTTTCTGGAGGCTTCAAAGTTAAAAAATTTTTTGCCGGTCCTAAAATTTTTAAATCATAAACTACTCTGAATGCTACCTATTATCCTGCATAATCAGCTAGTACCCTATCAATTGCCTCAATAAACGCCGGTATTTTTTTTTGCATTTCCTGCAAATGGCTGTATGTATTTTAGATCTTTATCTATTTCCTGCCTAACACTAGGTTCCTGCTGTGCAGCATTTTGTTTAAGCTGTTTTGCTATTGCTGATAAACAACATTCAACGTTTACATTGGATTTTTTTTTGCATCTTTTCCTTTTTATGCGAGATTATATTATTATTATATAATATATGTGGGGTTCGCTACCCTCTTCAATCCACAATATTCCAAATAAGTTTGCTCTTTTACAATACAATAGATTTATTCTTTCACTTTTGCTTTAAAATATAATTTCCACTTTACAATATAATGTTGTACACTCTTTCGGTAAATTATAGTTTTCACTTTAAAATACAATAGATTTGTTCTCCTTTTCCTATTTTTCCCTTTCTGCCTATTTCCTATGCACTTTAATTTAATTATATTTGTGCTAATTTGCATTTTTGAACAAGTGTTACATATGTACATACATACATACATATACATATGTAATTCGTAAAATACGCGAATAATATTCGAACAGTAGAGTAGAGTTGCAGAGACTTCAATTAAATTTAAATAGGTTTTTTATATAAATGTTTGAATATTATAAATTGAATCAAAGTAAGTTTCTTTTATATGAAAGTTTTAAATTAATAAATGTAACAAATAAAAACTCCAAATGGAGATTTAACCGTGATGTGAACAGTACCTGTTACTATAGATGCCTGTTTCGGCTGCTTTTAGAGCTGTTTTTTCCTTAGTGTTTCATTGAAAATATCATTAACTTGTCTCATTGTGTGACGAAATTTTATTGACGGGAATTTCCTTACAATCTCGTTCTAAATTTTGCCCAAAATAGGCAAACTGCAATGAATAGCGTTAACTACATCAGAATTAACGTATCCACCAATCAATTCTAGTAGATCTCGCAAATTTTTAAATGTAGTCTTTTGCCTTATCCTTGACTTGAAAATAATTCTTATCTTTTTGTTTGTGATATTTCCTTCTTCAAGAATTATCTGATTTCGAAATGAATTATGAAGGTTCTCTACTTTTGGAATAACTTCTGTTAGAGATTCTTCACTATGCATAGTAACAGGTGAGGATTCCTGCTCTATTGCATTAACCCATTAAACGCGAAAGCTAAATAGCAAAGATAGAGGAACCAAAATTTGTGTGGATACTTCAATATGTACACAAAACTACAAACAAAAGTTTCGATCCCTATCCGGGGGGGTCTGCACGACCCGTGACATATATGTAACGCTCGCGGGTTTCTGTTATGTAATAAAATGTTTGATACTAACATGTAAATAAACACTTCCATTGGTTTTCATTCATCAATTTTATTATTTTAATTATAAAGTTTACAAAAAGAAAACGAAACAAGTACAAACGTATGAAAATTCATCAATTTTTGGTTGAAAAAGAAAACTCAAACTGGTCTAAAGTGAAAGTTGTAGAAACAATCCACACACAAACCTACGTCACACTTTACACATTTGGTGTTTATTGATCGCTGGCAGTTGTTTCCATCATAGCGTCTCCTGGAAGGATTTCTAACTATGAAATGGCCAATTAGGTCATATCTAGCATCAAGCTCAATTTGCGAATCCGGACGTCTAAATCCCCATGGTCCTCGGACTTGTCCATAAGTACGACAAAAGTGATTAGCAATGGTTCTTCTAAACTGTAGCTGGGTTAGCCCCTGTCCGCCTTTTCTATGTAAGAGCCAAGCATTTTGAATGGAGACATCAACCAACCCTTCCCTCTAGCTCCAATCCTGTAAGCGTTAACGTTTTGGTCCATACGGTCTGTTCCGCCCATATTCTTATTATACATTACGATAGCATTGGGGACTTGAATCTGAATTCGAGCATGTTCTGCCCTAGAGTATCTTCCAGCTGTCCCTACCGGTTCCTTCCCAAATAAAGTTGATGCAACGGAAACTACTGCATTGTCTACCCATTTCGTGACTGTAATATCGCATTCAGAAATCCGGGAACTAGCCATATAACCACGTTCCTTTTTTTCAACTTATCCTTTAGTGGCAAAGGGCAAGAGATTGGTATTGAATTTTGCCGAATTGTTGCAGTTCTCTCATATCCCATTTTTTTTAATCCAACCAAAACAGGTATTGAAGTGAAGAGATTATCGAAAAAGAATTGAAATGGAAGTGGCTTCCACGTTTCATCGAATTCATCGATCATTGAAAACAACGGAGCAGCGTTCTTTCCATAGTTTGCAGCGTACTCTTCGTTCGTCCTAGGGTTTTTTTCCCTGATACATCTCGAAGTTTAGAAGATAACCGGAAGGCGTATTTAGACACCACATTTTATAACCAAATCTCAACGGTTTGCCTCTAATAAATTGTTTACAACCGTGCCTGCCGTAGTATTCCACCATTGATTCATCGTAGGAAAAAATCTATCGGGAATGGTTATTTCATTCAGCTTCCTGTAATCAATGACTACTCTGTATTTTGCTTTTCCCGAAGCGTCGGGTTTCTTTGGTACAACCCAAGTGGGACTATTGCAGGGTGAATTACTTTCTCTGATCAATCCCTGCTCAAGCATCTCCTGCACCTCATTTTCGTGTGTTTGAGCAAGTGAGTATTGTTTTGAATAAATGGGAGAATTGTTGTGTTTAATACATGTTTGATTGTGTTTGTGAATGTCAAACGTTCTCCTTCAGAATATTGCAAATCTTTAAATTTGTTTAATAAATGTTTCAATTTAGAAGTTTCCTCCGGATTAAGGTGATCCAGACGGAATAGTGAAAAGTCTATTTTTTTTATCTGATTTGGGGATTGGTTTCTCATATGAATCTTGTGTGTAGAAAAATTGACCTTTGTTTGAATCTGTGTCTATCAATGGGTAGGTTTTATAGAAAAGTGTAATAGTATGAGTTTTGTAATTTATTATACCTTGTGCTTTATTGAGCAGTTTTCTGCCAATTAGCACATCGTAGTCGCCAGAAAAGTCGTGTAAGCAAAATTGTTCAGGTGTCCTAATTATGTTGTTGCTTGGCAGAGTTATTGAATCTTTTAATGTCATCGGGCCATTTGATGTAAAAACTTCACATTCAGTATTGTGTATTGTAGAGAAAAAAAATTCTTTCGCATCATGTTGATTGTGGATCCTGTGTCAATCAAACATTTGTGAGCGTGGCCCTTGTGGGTAATTATTAAGTATTGGTATCTCCGGGGCTGGTGACTGAAAATTTTCGTCAAAATTGATTTCGGCTTGATCTTGATTGAGTGGTGCCTGACACTGTTCTTCATAAGTCTGGTCTTGGTACTGAGTGTAGTCGTAGTATTCTTGTTCGTATGGTTGTTGATAATTTTGTTCGTATTCTTGTGCTTCTTGTAATCTAAGTTCGTCAATGGACATTTTGGTTTGTTCGCTGTCCGATGGTCTTGGTCGTTTGGTTATTTGTTGTAGTGGGAAGTTTGGGTTAGATGGCATGCGTGGTTGTTGTGTTTGAGGGGTTAGGTTAAAATTAGATTTGGGAAATGGAATTCTGTTTAAAATTGGTTGAGGATTCATGTACCTGTTGGGTCCGGGATAAGTTTGTCCGGGTCCCATGGGTTGGTTGTTAGATAATTGTTGTGTATAAATGGGTCTGGGTGCATGCATGTATGGGTTGAAGCTGGGTTGTAATGGTTGAGGATATTGGGGGTATCTCGGTTGGTATTGGGATTGATTGATTGGGTAATTTTTAAATGCTTTCGGATTTTGGTAAAAATTTGGAGTTTTATTTTTAATTTCAATGTTTTTAATTGTTTCAAAATTAATATGTTCTTCATAAATGCCCTCATTTTGTGCGATGTTAATTAGACTTCTCAAGTCTGGAATGTCGTGATGGGCCAAAATTGTAAACAATTGAATTGGTAATTTTCGAATTAGTGTTTTTATGGAATCTCTGACCGCTTGCAAATAAATAATAAGGTTTGATTGATTACCTTCGAGATGTAATTTGGAGATGAGTATTTGGCGTCGTCGCTCGGCCTCCTCGCAGAATGCACGCAGATTTCCCCTGTAGGGCGTCTCGCGGAAGTTCTCCAGCAGCTTGTAGTTCGGCGCCTGTGGTTTATACTCGCTGATCATTCTGGACCTCAAGGTCGGCCAGTCTTCTATGGTTGGCAGACCCAATGTTCTAGTCACATGACCCTCTATGTTCCGCTCAATGGCTCCAAGCAGGATGCGTTGTTGTCGCACATCATTGGTATGGTAGAGGGACAGTATGTAGTCCACTCTGCTGATGAAGGTAAAAAGTGTTTCTGGCTCTCCCCTAAATGGAGGGACATCCTTAAGTTGTCCACGGGCCTCAGCAAGGTTGCTCTCGTTTAATGTATTCTCTGGTTGTGCCATTTTTTGTTTGATTGTCACTTAATTCGATGTTTTTACCTTGCCTTTGGACTTACAGGTTTTTTTGTTTTTGAATTTTTGTTTTGCTTCCACTAGTTTGGGATGACCGAATTGGATTTATTTTCCCAGTTGAAGCGCGTATTTTTGCGAATTGCGGATTATAAAATTTAACTTATTTTCTACTCGCGGTTCTTTTTTTCGGATACTTGTAGTATCCTACCGACTGCGCCACTGAAATAGTTGAATCAAATAAATGTCCCGTCAAAAGACTAAGGACAACGCTAAGATCCGTTTTTTAATAAATTAAATACAAATGTTTAAAATGTTTTATTATTTATTATTTATTAAAATTGTACGCGACGAAAGAAAGGTTTCGTGTGTGTCAATTGGATTTCAGCTTAAGACTAATTTACAAAGAAAATGAATCTTGGTTTTGGCTATTGACTATTGTTTACATTAAAATGAGTGTGCAGTTGGTCGCTTGATTCATTGGATGAGAGCTTATAGATTATTTGGTTTGTATAAGCGAAGACGCTTAAGGCGCGATCGCCACTGAATATCGGTCATTTGTTTACATTAAATTCTCTGCACAGCAAAAATGATGCACAGCTCTTGTTATTTGTTTACTTGACTTTAATGGATGGGTGTGAGAATGAATGTGTCACCAAAATATTGATGCTGCAGTAATTGGATATTAGTAGATGGATGTGAGAGTGAATATGTCACTATATATATAGCTTCCACTTCTTCTTCTTCATTATTTGTCAATTCGTCCAAAACTGCGCAAACTTCTTCAACAGTTAGTTTTGCCCTAATAACGGAAGAACACGCACATAAATATGTATATTATATACTGGTATAGTTATACAATTAATAAGGTGAACCCGCGAACGTGACATATATGTCACAGCTACACAAGACGAAAAAAAACCTACAAATACAGTCATTTTCAATTTTTTTTATTAGCATAAAATTTCAAACACTATCAAAATATACAAAACTCTCTTTTCGCATATGTAAATCGGTGACACTTTATTAAAAATCGCACTTACCGACAACGTGTTCCCATTTCGACAGTTTTTTTAGGTGTATGAAATCGGCTTCGTGTTCACTGCGCTACTAATTTTGCTACACTAAACGGAATGGGCAAAATATAGCGCACACTTATTCTTTGATTTGTTCACTTCAATTCTAATTTATAATTTGGAACATTTAAAATAGCATTTCGATAAAGTCGTAGATTTATGTGAAAGATCGGAGCGTTACATATATGTAACACTAGCGTTTAATGAGTTAATACTTTCTAAGGATCCTACCGACTGCGCCAATTTTGTATCTTCGTCGCGTTCGAGTTAAAAAGTTAGTACCGAGTTTACCCTAGAGAAATTAAACCAGTTGGTTTGGATATTTGAATCAGACTAACTTTCACTTTATTAATTATAATAGTTAAAGTTACTATTGCAATGAATTATTGCTTACAAATCATAAATACTTATTATGCTTATTACATATGTTTACTTAAATGCTGACTAAAGTGATAATCTCATAACTTAACAGATTCTCGGAAATATTGTTAATAAAATGATTTTGTTTTGTATCTTTTAATTTGATTTTTGCGATAGCACAGGAAATGGTATCACATTACAATTTTACTGATTTCCGGTTGTGCTATTTATTTCATTAAGAAATTCAGCAAATTTATCAGTTTTACTATTTGTTAGTGGCTTATTTATATATGTAACTCGCGTGCAACGATCGGAAATGTGCTAAACAAAATTTGGGACGTAAACAGGAAATGATAGTCAGTGAAAGTATAGAAAAAATATGCTTATACGTTTCGTAATAATTACACTGTGATAGTCAAAAAAAAAAGACAAGACCAAATTCGACGGTTTCCCCCTATTTCGGGTCCTACGAATCGAACTGCATCATTACTTTTTTGAGTTACAATCACGGTTTCATACAAAAATTTTTGTTGAAGTTTTTCATCAAAGTGGCCCATTGTAAGAGAAAGGCACATTTTTCTTCGGTATCTAACTTTTTTAATGTTGACTTTTTTGGTAAACTTTCTTTGGCAAAGCTTCTCAGAATAAGTCCGTCTTTAAGTCCTTTGATGACTGTAAACCCCAAAATCAATGTTTTTTGTGTCCGTATAGCCAATATGTCGAAAAAACTTTAAATCATTTTTAATAAATTTAATCCATTTTTTTAATGTTTTTTCCCTCACGCTTCGTCAATATTTTAATTTACCCTTTGATACTTATACATTAAGTGACATCTTGTAATAGTAAGAAACTTAAGCAAAGGTAACGTTCTGAGCAAACTAACCATTAGAAAAAAAAACTTAACAAAATTTGTATTTTTTAAAAAAGCTACACTAACTATGTTTGTGTGGTGTTTTATTTTTTTTTGTATCTTATAAGTGTTATCAATAAGTATCATAAATTTGTACACAATATTTAAATTAAATTTAATAAGACTCATCTATCAATGTCCAACACAAATCAGCAAGCAACGAGTCAAGCTTTTAACCACTGCACTGATAATAAATAACAACAAGTAACGTTTGAAAGAAACGTTAAATGCTTGCCTAAAAGTCAAAATTTAAGCATAGATTGTAGTAGTTAATTTGACTTTGACTTCGAGGAAAGAAAGGCTAGTATCTCTTTCTTTCTAATACAAAAATATCTCCTTATTTATAATATTGTATATGTGGTATAAATAAAAATGTATAGCTACGTAAAAATCCTGTGAAGCATGACGAGGTGACGCTGGAGATTGCTCCCTTTCCTCCTGCTGGCTACTTGGGATCTTCCTAGTCGCACGCTCCTCGTCGTCCTCTTCCAAGCGTGGGTTGAGGAGTCTTCTTGTGGATATTCTGCTTGCTATTTTTCGCTAATATTGCGATTGGGTTTCGGCAGATCGGCTTTATTTCTGCACACAATGCACTCAAGCACTTTTGATGATTTACTGCCTTAGTTAGATACACGAACTCATTGCGGCAATATTTGCACATGTACGAGGAAGCACATCAAACTGTATTCAAAATTTTGGTTTTCCCTTTGTGAATTTTTAAATTACAAGCTTAAATATTTTCATTCACTGTCTTTCTTATAAATTTCTTAGCGTTCAGCGATGCACTCATAAGTCATTTATGTTTATGTAAAACGCTGTATTTTTGTTTCACTTTTATAATTTTCCAACTGCCGTTAGTTTGTGAATTACTTTTATGCACTTTTAAATTTTCGCTTATAACTTTCTGTTTGTTCTGCGTTCGCGCTCAATATATGCAAAAATACACTTTATTGTGTGCGTACTGTTTTCTTCAATAATTTGTTTAAATTTTTGTTGCACTGCGCTTCGATAATTGCGATTGAATAACTGCTTAATTCTGTCTAAATATTATTTATTTAGCTTGAGTTAGTTCAACTTTGTAAAAAATTTCATTTATTTTTCAGCTATTCACTGAAATTTGTAACTTCAACTTTTCACCAGATTGCACTTGCACTTTGTATTTTAATTGTCCTTTTTTTAGAGGACTCTTTAACCGGCCGCGTAAACTTTTTTCGCGAGCGGTCCCTGCTCGGGCGCCAGTTAATTTCCCCTACGCGGGAAATAATAAAAAAAAAATGTATTTTTATTTTGGTCAGAGCACGAGCTCTGTCCGTCTTTATTCGAGTCTAAAAACGGACTGAAATAATTACAATTATCAAACTTAAATGTAAGCTTAAACTAGCCTTAACTAATCCGGTCACCTGTCTTGCCTGGTGATCGGATTCCTAGAACTCCCTTCTGATCGCTGCCAGAACGTTGGCGCGTGTGCTGCGTCAGCGAAAGTTTGGGGGCGGAAGTGAGGTGCCTTTGGCACTGTTAACGTATTTGGCGTTAACTTATGTAAATACATATGTTTTGTTCTTTTTGTCTGAGTTTTTTTATTTATATTTTAATTACATACTAACGGGTTTTACATCAATAGAACAAAATTTCTTAAGTCTAAGAGCAGGTTTAAACGAAAGATTTGAATAATGATAAATATTGCCGAAAAGTGGAGACCAACCAGTATTCAAGAAATTCAAATTTGCGGTCGGAGTTGGATTTTCAACATTATAAGGATAAACGACGTGCAGTTGCCAAATTTTTGTCTAAACGATAAAGAAAGCTGCCACCTAAATAAGAAACAAAACCAGGACAGCATAACGGTGATTAAAAAGTAAAAGAAACAGATCTGAGTTCATCAATAGCGGCGGTATGTACAGCAGTAGTAGTAGAAATCTGGATTACAAATTGTCCAAGTGGTCCAGTTAAATTAGCGGATGCTCATAAATAACATCAATAAACCGAAATTCTTTAGTAGTTAAGCGATACTTATTTAATTTTTTCAAATATAATATGCGAGCCCATGAAAATACTGATATATAATAGGCATACGCAGAAAGAGATACACTTCGCTTAAAATTTAAATTATGCGGAGAAAAGTTTTCATAAGATTCATTTATTAATGTTGTTAAGCCATCTAACTCGGCAAAATTGTTTAATTCTTCTACTATTGGCACTAATTCTTCAGACGGTTACGCCTCTAAATAGAGAGGATCATTTTTCAACTCAGAATTAGTCTTCGACAGGTGCTGACCAGTCGGCATAGTTCCTCGTTCTTTAACATCCAGCGGGATGCGACCATTTTCCTTTGGTTTATTTGACATACCACCGCGACGATAACCACTCCTACCCCTAGAGGAACGAGGTTGATCGACATATGTGTACTGCTCTTGTGGCTGGTACTGATGTGGCTGTTGTTGCTGTTGGAACTGAAATTGTGAAGGAGGACCTTGATTACGCCATTGTTGATGTCCATTTCCTCGATTATTATTATTATTATTAAAATTATATCGAGACATTTTCGCTCAGATATTTAACGCTTGAGAAATTCGCTTTGATTTATACGCTTTGATAATGCCTCTCCGAGGTCTTACTGAACACTTTAATTATATTCTGTGGGGCACTTCGCTAGTTTTAGTCTTGTCCCTACTAGGGATCCTGCTACTTACTCTGGAGTAGAAGGTGTCCTGCCTTACAGGACTTGCAATCCACCGATGTCCAAAGAAGTTCAACTTTTAAGTTTTCTAACCTCTTTGGTCCCTGCTCGGGCGCCAGTTAAGTTTTGCTTTATTGAGTTAAGAGATGTAACTGAACATATTTCTATGATTCTGATTATATCGTATCTTGTCCAGTTATTTTCTTCTAAAATTCTGTACGCTTCGAACAACGTCTTAATGTTCCTTGCTACTATTATGCTCGCTGCATTTATTGGTATTTTTTTTTTATAAATTTAATATAACTTCCTCATTTGCTTCTGGTGCTTTATCCTGAATCTCCTCTACTGACAAATGATATTTATAGTTTAACCTCCTTAAAATGTTCGAAGTTCATAATATGTTTAAGTAATTGTCTTATGCTGTATTTTCTCTGCACGTTCCCTTAGTTGTAGAACTGTATCTCTTTCTCCAAAATTCTCAAAAGTTTAAAGTTTTCTTTATAATAGTTTCCCAATCTGTATTCTCAATGCTGTACCTCAATAAAGTTGTGTTTACTTTTCCTACGATTTTGTCTCTCACTTGTAAAATTATAAACTATTTCGACATTATATTATAACCTGTCATACCATTTATCAAGATTTCTACCTTACTTATAAATTGGACTAATTCTGCGCTACTATCACCAGTATACTCACCCATTTTATTGATGTACTTCAGCGGTTCGAATTTGATTTCGAAACTCAACGTTGGTGTTGGTGTCGGAATTCCACTCGGTGTTGATCCTGTTGCCATTGTAGCTTTTATCGGATGTAGTACGTATCCTAATATTCCTTCTAAGAGTTTTCCGTATGACTTCCTTCAGTCGAAGAGTCTTCTTACAGTTTTTTCTGTGTATGACTGCCTTCAATCGAATAGTCTTTCTACGATGTATGCGATTTCTTCAGTTGAATAGTCTTCTTTTTTAGTTTATGACTTCCTTCGATCGAGTTGTTGTCCTATACTTCACTCTTTTATAAAAATGTTCGTGTTTATCGACTGCGCCAATTATATATTAAGGGAGGATGTTGTTAACTTCCCCTCTTTGATATATATTTTTCATTTAAACAATGCAGTTTCGTGATGTACAATAATTGTTTATTGTACCGAAATAAAGAAATAAAATAAAATAAGTATACCAAATGTAACGCTGGTCCTTCAGGTCTCCTTAATGTTTGCGGTGATGTCGCCTTCCCTTATTACTCCGGGGGGGTGCGATAAGGCCATGCGAGATAAGACCATAATGGCCATCCAAATGAGAGATAAAGCCATATGGTCTAATTTCCATTTAAATGTGAGATGAAACCATATATTTTTTTGATCAGATGGGACATAAAGCCATATTTTGTATTTGCAAATGAGAGGTAATGCCATATTTTTTCTTTTAAAGTAAATGGAAATAAAGCTATTAAGGCTTTATTGCACTTTTGAAAATGGTTTTCTAGAAAAACTAAGAAAACTTTTCGCATTAGGGAGGAAACGGACCGGCGCGCGAACGGCGAACGGATCGTAACCCGGTTTTTGCGGGTTCGACCCTAATAATAACGCACTTTGTCTTTTTTTAATGTTTATTTCACTTTATTTGTTTATTTAATTTGCATTACAATAGCAGCTTTCTTGAAGCAGTAGTTAATTTACAGACACAAGTATGTGAGCGTTTGATGTAAAAAGTAAATATGAATAATGGCAAAATGCACAAGTACGTTTGATGTAAAAAGTGAATATGATATTTTAAAAACACAAGTAAAACTGATAATTCTGGTATAATGGCAAAATGCACAAGTAAGCGATAAACACGAGTAAGTCTTATATACTGCTCAACCGCACGCTGCTAAGTTCAGAGTTAGAATGTCGCCTGTCAGTCCGCGGGTTGGCTACTTGGTTCGAGTCAGCGTTGTTTATTTTGTATTGCGCACGGTTGCTATATTTAGCACGGTCGCATTTTGTTCGTACGCGATCTTGTTGACCGTACGGTCGAGTCTACTGATCCCTTATGTATATGGACATTTAATAATCAAAATTAAATAATTTTATGTTATAATGTAGAAAAAGAAGTTTATTTGCGTTTTCTCCAAGCAAGTTGGTACGCCTATCGCTATAAAGCTGTCCTGCAGCACTAAACAACTGTTCACTTGCAACGCTTGTTGCAGGCGCAGTTAAATATTTTTGGGCAATTTCTTTAAGTAACACATTCGAACTTTGGTGCCAATATTCAAAAATATTGCTATCGCGAGGAATAATTGGTTCAGTGAGGTATGAATCGAACTGTTTTTTTAAAAGGTGAGCAGAACTCTTCCAATTCTCCCTCTTGCGTTAGCATATCGTAGTCGTCGGAGTCCCAAAGGTTATTATTATGGGAACTTTTAGCGTGATAAGTTGATGGAAAAGTTCTGCTGTGATTAACATCATTTATTGAATCTGCTTTTTCTTTCAATATCGTCTCGCACCTATTAATTTCTTCAATTGAGAAATATTTGGTTTTAAAGCGAGGATCAAGAACTGTAGAAACAAGCAACTCAGGATTTGTCTTAATAAACCCAAATCGTCGTAGTAAAGAGGCTGCTAACTTATCTTTTAGCATTGAAATTTCTGCCTCATCAGCATCAGAATGATCTAGCTTTTTTTGCAACATTGCAATTAACGGAATTATTACAGACGCATTGTAAAGTCATAGGACAAATCCTGAGTTGCCTGATAAAAAGGCTTTAGAAATGAAATTAGATTGCAAACGGTATCCCATTCGTTTGTTGTTAGAAAATCTACCAAACCTCGCTCGGCAATGTATAGGTTAATGGCAGCTTTCTGTTCATATAGACGATTTAACATCATAGATGTGCTGTTCCACCTGCAAACAATGTCCTGGATTAAGGTATGGTTTGGCAAACCAATGGTGTCCTGAAACTGTTTTAAATATCGACAAGCCTGTTCACTTCTTTTGATATGGCCCACAATTTTACGACATTTCTGATTTAATTCTTTAATGTTCGCCATTTTTAAAATACTATCTTGAATCACTAGTTGTAACGTATGTGCGCAGCATCCTAACCACTTGACTTTTCCTAATCTCAGCGCAGCTGTCATGTTGGCTGCATTGTCAGATACAGCAATATGGATTTTCGTTGTAATATTATATTCTTCGAGTATATTGTTAATCCAGCTATTATATTTTCTGCTGTATGATCTTTATCTAATACGCTGGCTGCTAAAATAACTTTTAGCCTACGTGGCCCTTGAACAAAATGAGCTGTGAAACTTAGCAAAGAACACGTCTTCGTGGAATTACTCCATATATCTGTCGTGAAGCTTAGCCATTTGGCTGATGCAACAAGCTGAACTACTTTTTCTTTGACTTTGTCATATGTTTGCGGCATTAATGTTGTACGAAAAAACTTTCCACTTTTTAAACGATATCTGCTTACATTATTTGGATCTGCTATATTTAACTTTCTAAAAGCGCTGCCTTCTACTATATTATACGGCAGCATGTCGACAATGATCATGTCCATGATTGACTTATCGATTTGCGCCGCTATAGGATGGTCATCTGGGTAAAACGATTCACTTTTTTCCTCAACAGATTTGGTATGGTTTCCTGAATGTAGCTGCAACTATTTTACTTGAGTTTGTTGTAATGCCTCCTCGTGAGACTACGAACCCAAGATACTCGACTTTTTCTTTGAAAAAATGCGACTTTTCTCGCGAAACCATCATATTGGCTGTATAGAGTTTATCTAATACCCATGCTATATGTCTTACATGGTCTTCCATGTTCTCTGAAAAAATTATAACATCTACATAAACGTAGCATGATTTTCCTATTCGCTCCCTAAGTACATCGTCTATAGCTCTTTGAAAAATGCTGGGAGCATTTTTATTGAGCAATTTCTAAAAAATTTACTTCATCATATTGATAGTTTTATCTGTAATATCATTTGCCTCTAATTCGGCTGTAATTTGATATTCAGATTCGTCTTGAGCAAGTGTGGTTTTATTTTGTAAAAGATGATTTATCCTTTGTTGCTTTGGTCCCGTATACCGTGCAGTGCCATTATATGATCTTTTAATGATCTGATTAGGGGGTGGTACATAATGAAAGAAACTTCTATTTGGTTGTTGGATAGATTGCCTAAATCGAGATGAATTGTCAATATCCATCGGTTGGGGTGTATCCTGTTTTGAAAATGGTCTTCTATTTTGTGTTTTTTGTCTGCCAAAAAATGGATTTTTAGCCAGTTGCACGTTTTCATTGTTTGGATCTAAGCTTTTTTGATGCTGATATTCATTTCTATGAGCTCTTTCTTCTAAGCTTTTAGTAAAATTGTTTGCGAATTGGAAACGTTCATGATTAGACTCAACTTCTTGAGCTAAGGCTAATACTGATGGCAGGTCATTTGGATGTGCTGCAAAAAGAATGTCACTTAAGGGTTTTTTCGTGCCTGAAATAAATACTCTCAGTGCATCTGTTCTGTATTTGTCGTTAAGGGAGGAAGCTAAGGGGCTGTCGTGTGTTATTATAGTTTTATTAATGAGGAGCGTTAACTTACGCTCGATTTCCTCATAGTACTGCATTATTGACAAGTTTCCTTGACGTAGAATGGATAACTCTTATTCAATAAGGTAAATAGGTGGTTTGTCAGCGTAGGTAAAGTCTAGCCTGTTGATAATAGCTTTAAAATTCAATGGTGGACAGCACCATATCAGTGGAGCCCCTTATTTTATTTCTAATAATGCCTATTGCCTGGTAGTGTTTAGAACTTCCTACATAACTCTCAAGCAGTTTATAAGCCGCATGAGCAGCCTTACGCCATGAGACATATGTCTCGTGTTTCCCTTCGAAATCATGTAGTGATTTTACCATGTCTAATGATTCATCGCAACATATTCCTGGTACTATTTCAGCATCTCTAAATACTTCTACTTCAGGTACCGTTAATGATACAAATTTATTTTCTAAAGTTTTTACCCTTTGTTCAAAAATTTGAGCTTGATTTGAAAGTGCAGAGTTAACCGCAAACTCAATAAGCGTTTTTATTTCTGATTCTCTAAGCGACATTTCATATGGTCTGATTACTCTACTTCACTATCACTCGTAAAAATATTACAATATTTAATGAAAATTAATTAACCTTTCGCACAGATTCTATTTGTTTCTTTGTTTAATAAGCACTCTACTTACATGCTTCTTTATTTATTTATAATAGTTATATGCCAATCCGTTTGTTTTTGTTGGGTTCCAGTCCTTTTGTTGGGTTCCTCCTTTTTGTTGGGCGTTAAATAAGTTAAACAATTCTTATTATTTCAATTATTTATTTTATAATAATTTGGTGGACTACTGCTACACCTTATGAGCTGCAATTTATAACTTATACATGAGTATGCACATTGAAGCAAATTCATTTTTCCATTTTTTTCATTGTTTATAAAAAACTTTGTGGTGATCGAGGAGGTGAGTGCGTGCAAAAATATAAAAAATTTGAAGTTCACATCAAAAAGGTGAGTTAGTGGAAAATACAGATTGGTAAATTCCGTAACTCTTTATTTTGTTCTTTAATTAGTTCGCACGTAACGTTTGAGAAGGTAAAATTAACTTTTTTGTTGTTCGGACACCATTGATATAAAACCTTTTATTTTTATTTAGTGAACCCGATATTTCTAAGTTCACAAGCTTGTAGACTCCGCTGTTGGTTTGGTCATCAAACCATTTGAGTCGAAGCAATTCCTTTCTGCCCCTAAGGCCAATTTCATTTGCAGTTTCTTCTTCTATTAAAGTAACCCCAGCCCCATCGTCAATGAAGGCTATAACTTTAATGCTAACTTTCGGGCCATATAATTTAATTAGTAAAAATTTCAATAAAGTTTTATTTCTGTTTGTGTTTTCTACACCTACCCTTTTAATCAATCGTAGCTCTTCATTTGCGGATGGCTGACAAGTGCTGACAGTAGCAACAGCAGATTCAGCAGATACGGTGTTGCCAATGTTGGCAATTTGTACGACTTAATTATGATTTAATTAATTATACCACATGCACGACGTTGTGTAAGTTACAAATTGTTTTGTTATTGGGTTTTTTATTCACGGAAAAAAAAAGCGGTATGACCCGCTTTTTCAACTCCAACTTTACAACTGATCACTTAATATCAAATGCTTCTAACTCTAGCCTATTAATACACATCATGCTATTGATGTACCGTAATTCCGCATTCCTTAGCAAAGTCCCATTGTTTTAAACCGCCCGCACAAGTAAAAAGCAATAAAGTGCTAAGCCGGTTTTGATACTCTGTTATCAAAAACATTTCATTTAATGATCATTAGCGCTCTAGTTAGACAAATTAACCCAGCACATATTTCAAGAGTAGCACCATATGGGATACTAGCTGCTATGTTAACTTATACAAGTTACAATAAAATCGACTTTGAACCTAAATATAAGATTGTGGAATTTTTCCAAATGCACTGCCGCTAACGCTTATTGAAATCCCTCTGCGGTGGCGGCGTGCTGGAAATCGTTGAAGAAGAGTTGCCACACGCGCGGCATTCTGCAAAAATAATAGACGAAATGATTAAAACAAAATCTATTGTAGACAAGTAAACTAGCCACCTTATTATACACTTGTTTAATAATGAGTGAAATGAATTATACAGTTAATTTTATTTATTTATTTATTTAGTAAAGTCTATGAACATTAAATTCTTACAGACTAATGAAAAACTAGGGTGCAAATTAGAATTCTAAAATAGTTAAATTACATACAATAACATGAGTAGATAACTTAACTTAGAATCGTGATTAACAGGCGCATCAACTAATCTGCAACGCTGTTTTCTCCTTCCTTTGGAAAAAACTTAAAGGGGCGCAACTTGATGCAAGAAGGCCACTCTGAAGAGGAGAAAACGGCATTAAAAAAAAGCCACACTTAACTTAAAGTTTATCCTCTAACATAGAAGATGCTCTCTATCAACATTAGCAAGTTTAGCAACAAAAGATATAATATCTGTAGGTTTATATATAAAATCTCCAACGTTTATTTTAAATTACAGTTTATTTTAGTTTACACTGAAATACGAGTACGTCTTACTGGTTTGATGACCATCAAAAGACTCGTCGTTCTCGTCCAGTTACGCGATAGCGTCCCTTCGTTGTTCTTGTCTTTCTCTTTTTTGTTTTTACGTTCGTCAGGGTTGATGTGTTGCATTTGTTAGTAATATGTGTTTAAAAGTTGCGTCCACTTCTAGTTTTCTTGCGTCCGTCTGTCAGTCCCATATTCGGCCCTCCTGACTCAGGATTCGACCCGAATTCTGAACCACAGGGTTTAATGTACTCGGACACGGTCGAGGTCAAATTAGGTCCTTCAACTTCATGAAGCTTTTGTACTTTATAACGTCCATGTGATAACTTTTCGATGATTTTGTACGGTCCAAAGTATTTTCTTTTCAATTTTAGATTTGGTCCAAATTGAGTACGATTTATAGCGAAATTATAAAGTTAATGATCTAATTAACTTTATAATTTCGATTTTCTTTGCGTTTTCGGTTATAATTTCTACGATTTTCTTCTTGAATAGCCGAAATGTTTTGTTTGGCTCTTTGTCGTGCTTCGTTTCGATCTACCTCGAACGATTCAATAGCTTCCGTTTCCATAATTTCATCTAATCGTGGTAAATCCGAAAGTCTCATGTCACATCCGGTTAACAATTTGAATGGTGCTATCTATGTGCTTCTCGGAGGAGAGTTATTTATGTATTGTTGGACTTTGCCAATAAATTTATACCACTGATCTGGATTATCTTTCGAAAGCTTTGATAGCATAGGAATTACTATCTTGTGTATACGCTCTACTTGGCCATTTCCCCTTGGTACTCCGGTAGTAATAAGTAAATGCTGAATATGATTATTTGTGCAATAATCCTCAAAGGCGTGCGATGTAAATACTGAACCTCTATCTGTAATGATTCTTCTTGGATTGCCAAACGTGGTTTCTTGCTTCGTCAATCGATCGATCACTGCATTAGTGCCCGTATCTTTTGTGGGATAAAGCCACACAAATTTCGAAAATGCATCCACAACTACAAGTATATAATTATACTGCTTTCGTGTCGCCGTGAGAGGAGCAACGTGATCTATATGGGACGTCAACAAAGGCTTATCCTCTTTATCAATTGGTGCTAAAAAGCCATCTTTTTTACCACATTTCGAATTTACGACAATGCAGGCAATGCAACTATTCACAATTTCCGTAACTTTCTTTTCTAGTTGAGGAATGTAAAAATCCTTCTCTAAGCAGTCCTTTGTTTTCTTCACTGAAAAATGTCCTTGACGATTCATATTGGCCACTATGAGTTACGAATGATGTGTATTTGCGAGAACTCTTATCTACCGGTACGTGTAGGAAACCATTTGCTAAATCGTCAATTAAGGTCATCGGGAAATTATCCCGTACGATTTTCAAATTTAGTTTACGATAATCGCAACAAAGTCGTTTTGTGCCATTTTTCTTTGATACTAGTACAACAGGCGAAGCGTAGTTTGAGCAACTAGGACGTATTATACCTTCATCTAACCACTGTGCCACTTGCTTGTCTATGATTTGCTGCTCCTCATAACATACCCTTCGTGGTGGTTGGTAAACTGGAACCGTCGGTAAAAATAATTTTCATATTCACCGGAGAACTATCGTCTTTCTTTGGTATATACTGTTTTATCATTTGCTTCACTGCCTCTGTTGATTTTTTATTTAAATGAGTTAAATCATAGTCTTGTTCATTTATATCAACGTTAAAACATAAATTTGAAAAAATATTAGTCATCAAATCATCATCGTTTGTTAAATTATCTTTGACTCTCATTGCATTATTAATCGGCACAGACAACTTTCTTTAAATTCAACCCCATTTTCACGAACCAACATATCGAAATGTTTCAATATTAAATTACCCAAAATCACTTCGTAACTAATGCCGGTCGTTGCTACTACATGAAACGTCAGATCAACGATACTCTGATCAATTTCTACTTCTATATCAAAGCTTCCTATCGTTGATATTTTCGCTGCACCAATACCAAATAACTGCTTTTGTTCCGTTGTTAGCTTTATACATATATCTGTCCAACTTATTAAATGTGTCGCATCTCATTAAACACAAGTTACAACCAGTATCGATAAGCGCGCTCACTTCTACATTACAAATCCGTATATTTTTAAATTTTAACTTAAATTTTGCAAGTTCGTCAATTGAATTTACACGACTGTGTTCCCGCTCAGTGTTCCCACCTTTTATTACTTTACACACAAAAGATCTGTGTCCCATCTTCTGGCACTTAAAGCATTTGAATTGCTTCGACGGACAATCTCTAGCTATGTGCGAAGGTTCACCACATTTATAACATCTTTTATCGATTCTTAATGATAACGAATTCTCCTGTTTTATTTTATCATTTATATTTACGCTTTCTTCAGATTTTCAACTTTTGGTTCCTGCTTGATTTTTTCGTAAACTACTAACTGTTCTTTTAGTTCTGTCACAGTTTTGGCTTGGTAGAGAATAGCTTTACTATACTTAGATCCCGGAATGCCATCTATAAAATATTCCAACAAACTTTTGACACGCTTACACATGCTTGTACAAACGAACTTTTATTTTTAAATTTATTAAAAAAAAAAAAACAATTAATAAGGGAATACAGGAATAAATTATTATAATTTTACAGCCGTCGACCTGCCTTCGATGTTCGCTTTCTCTTCGACTTCACTTCAACAACTCACACCGAGTAGTATCTTCTGTCACATCAACTCAGAGACGTATTTTGTGGCAAATACGCTCAGAGGCGCATTTTTGTGGCGTGACACTTTCTTCATCCAAGTGAATTGACTTGCTTATCTCCATCAAAGCATATAGGTATTCACTAACATCTATGCACATCGGCTGCTGATAACTTATTTCCGAATTCATTAGTTAGTGCTAATTTTAAAGAATTCCAATCGCGCAACCCGGTTTGACTACCCACATAAGTTTTTGCAGCACCCCTCAATAACTGTTTCGGATAAACGAATTTTTGTACATCAATCCAATTTACTATTTCTGCATTTTCTTCTATTTCTTCGATCCATTTCTGTATATCAGACGTATTTGTTTCATCAAAAGTAGAAAGGCTTTCTTCGATATCTTTAAGCGTGAAATGTGCACAACCTTTAGGTGCAGATGGTTCAGTACGTTTTTGGATAAAATCGCATTCAGACTGATTGGACTGAAAATCGCTCTCTTCATTTTCGTCATCGTCACCGTCGTCAATCAGGCCTAAATGTTGGAGAAGTCTTCCCCTCAGTTCATGTTTTCGTCCACTTACTCCTAGTCCAAATTCCCTTAGTTTGTCGTTTAAAGTCGTCACTGTCATTTTTAAAATAGCGTCTGCATTCATGTTTACAATATTAAAATATATGTTAATAAACTATGTATATAAAATACGTATAAAGTAATTTAAAAATATATCTTAGTTTAAGACAGCGTAAGTATTTTTTTCAGAATTACATCAAAATTCTTTAGTAGGTCAACTGACAATTCGAACAGAATGTTTTAATACAGTAAAGTTTAGTTTTCATAAATTTCGTTCATTTTGACTTCTTCTTCTTCTGATAATTTAATATTTCCAAAGCTAGAGACTAAGTCACAGTTGGCCTATTCATATACCGTGTAACCAATACTCCTCACTATTCCTCAATTAATCATTGAAAAAGTTATTACTATAACTTAATAAATACCGGGTGCAGCGTAAACTATTAGAGTTTAAATTTCACTTTCTTAATATATTTTATTTTTTAACAAGAGGTACCTTCAATGTTTAGATCTTTGATTCTAAAATTGAAATTCAAGTTTCTCAACTTACATTAAATTCATGATTGCCGGCTGCTTCGATCTTCCTCCTGTCCTGATCCGCCAATGGAATAGCTGCTGCTCGTTTACGATAGCTGGTTGATTGCAGTTGCTGGCTGGTCCTTGATTCGATCGACTTTCAGCGGCCTAATCCTGATTGTTTGTGGCAGCTGGTTGCTTGTAGTTGCTCGTTTTTAACCGACACCGACAAACTACTTTGCTTAAACACAGCCCGACGTTGGGCGCCAATTAATTCAAAATGCCTATTTTGTTTGTATTGACTTTATTACGAGTATTCGAGTGGGGCGCGTCCAGCTCGAAGAGCACCAAACATTATACTGAAAATTATTCTAATTATAAGCTACCTGTTGCTGTTGCTGCCGCCGCTGCTGCGTAGCAGTTGTGGTGTTGCGAGCTGGTATATGCAGGCGTGAGAACGAATAATTGCTGACTCAGTCCACGCGCAACCTTTGGATGCAAGTTAAAACTTGTTATTTCCGTTCATGATTCTGAGTCCGCTACTTGTTGCTGACTCAGGCCACGCGCAATATTTTGGGGCTCCTTCAATTACATTCTTGCGTCGCGTACGCGCGTGCACGCACGTTACAAATAATTTACTTGAGTGTTATAATGATTGTCTTTACGTTGTATGATTATATTTTGAGTGCACTGAGAGTGTATAGTGCTGAGATGTCCTTGGATTGATGTAGCAGATTGTACTGACGCTGTCCAGCCGGCGTCCGTTGACACGCGACCGATTATATTAATCGCCGAGTGCAAATATGATGAGTGTGTCGGCGTCTTATAACTTTAGTGCACCGGTACTAATTAATTACCCACGGTTCCTGTGTATCAGGGCGTGAGCAAAACCGTGGTGAAGTGATGCAATAATTAATTAGCACGAGATGAGCCAAAAGAGCTGGATGATTGCGATTGCGAGATGTAGCACTTGGAGACGTATAGATTACGTGAATGCCCGATGTGAACTGATACTATATGAATATGCATGAGTGGACGCTATGGTAGTCACATGATTGACGGCGTGTAATTGGCCGGTGTGATTGGCAGATGATAAGTGGAGTGACGTCTTGAGCCGTTAATTGGTCAATGCCAAGGTCAAGACGGATGCGTGCGCATAATGAGGTGCGTGAGATGATGGGCAGAGTGCTTTTATTTCTTGTTATAGTGTGACTAGAGTGTGGGCAATGCATTGGCAATTCGTAACAGTACCAGCTTAATACTAATTATATTCTAGCCTAAAAATCAGCAAACTACACTCCCTGAAGCCATCCGCTGCTAGCTGCACTGTTTTTACCTACGTTAGAACGTTTAGGGATAAAAAAAAGAGCTTTGGCCTTTTTTTTCACAACCGCCTTTATTAAACTGACCTAATTGACATTGCTTGTTAGTTTTCTTACTCCTAATCATAGGGCTAGCTGTACTAGCTATATTTGTTTGTTAGTGCGCTTAATTCTAATATTAAGATTAACTGTATGGACATTCTTTGTATGTATTTTTATAGTTGAGTTGACGTTGACATGGCAGGAATACGCTCATTCTCAATTCAACTTAGCTGAATTTGGAACCTATATGTGTAGGGGTGGTATTTAACAGGTATTTCTAAACAAACTACTAGAAATGTAAAAATAATGAATAATATATGTATCGTTATATTTACGATTTTGTATTCAACTTATTTGCTTTCTGCGTCGCGCTTCTCTGCTTCTTCGTTCAACTTCTATGTTTCCTCCCTCCGCTTATTCAACTTCTTCAACTTCTTCAGCTTCTCTGCTTCTTCGTTCAACGTTTTCAACTTTCGTAACTTTCAAATTGCTGGTTGATGCCACCAATTGGTTTCTATTGCTTACTTCTTCGCTGCTACCACTTCTCGCTGGAATTTTTTTTATTTCATACGAATGGACTACATTAGCTATTTTTTCGCCGTTGATTCGTAGGACGACGAACAATTAATCTCGCTTCCCGAACTTTCCAGAATTTTAGTATGTTGAGCCCCCAAACTGTAGCGGTGGATTCGTATTTATTATAAGAAAAGTGTTTATTTTACAAAAATGTTCTTATTTTATTTTACAAAATATTCTTAAAAATGTTTTAGTTTTCGTTTCAACTGGCACCGTGCTCGTCCGCATATCGACTGACTGTCATTTTCAAAGTCTTCGTTAGCCGTTTCTTTGTCGCTACTCGTTCCTTCGTCGCTACTCGTTGTCTATTACAGTCAGTGTTGCAGTTACTGTCCGTACGTTCGCCCACTTCTAGTCTGTCCCACGTATGTATGTTATTACGATATTATTATGCTAGTACGATATTAAGCATTGTAGTATATAAGTATATAATTACTACATGTTTAGAGTATGGGAATGTAAATCGCGAGTTATGTTATTAAAGCTATAAGTTAAGATGCATTTCCGCTATGCTTTACTCATTATTGCTGATTACGCATTATTACTTTTATTTAGCAATTGTTAACATTAGCCTTAAAAGCGATTGTCCCGAGAGCCTATCAAAAATAGGGGAGTTTTTTATAATTGATGTAAGTATTTTGATCATTGGAAAGATCTTTGATCTCCTTAAGATCTATATTCACGGGGGGCATCTGGATAAGGTCCAGGCTTGAAGATATGATTATTCTGTTTGGTGCTTTCTCCAGAATTTTCGAAAAAATATTATACCGAGAATGATAGTTGCAACGGCTCCGAGTGAAAGGGAGCTATTGGATATCGTTGCTGTCTTCAGAAGATTTATTCTTCGTATGTTATCAATATGAAACTTCTTTAAGGCCTGGAGAGAAAGTAATTCAATTCGATTTCTTTCGATTGGTGCTGGTTGCAGGACTGCTGGGATTGCCGGCAGTGAAACCAAATCGTAATTAATGTAAAATTTATGATTTATTTTTAACGTTGAGTTATGAAAATTAATAAGGTGTGTCCCTGATAAATTTTTCTGCATTCCCTTAGCATCTATTACCCCTTGAAAGCCATTAACTAATATGGGTCCGGGTTTTACTTCTTCGATTTGTTGGATATGTTGTCATCTGGTAATCTAGATTTATTTATGTTTATTATCTCATTACGCAAAATTGATGCTGCAGCTTGTAGAATATCTTGATCTTGTAAATGAGTAAATAGTGAATCATCAATAGTAGTTATTGCTTTAGGTGCAACGACTTTTTTATTATTTGATTGCAAGATATGAATTTGATCTTTAAATTTATCACGAATTTTGTCTTCTAAATAATGGGATCTGAATCGAACACTGGATGTTTCTTCGTTATTTACCTCTCTGAATGAGTCATTATATTGTTTATATAAATACGAAACAAAATAACATCGCCCACGTTTAATTACGTTCTCTTCTATTAGAGAACAGATTTCTTCAAAAACAATTTGATGATTTTCTCGGGAAGCATGCCATGATGAATGCGCTGGTTTTTTTATTGATGAGGTTTTTTTGTTTCGAAATTCACTCCGACAAGCATTGTGATAAAAAATTTCTTGAGTTGTAATATTTGTTAGCTTTTTTAGTGTTTCGTCATATAAATCTGTATCAATCTTGAGATCTTCCAGAAGGCTCGGTTGAAATGTTTCTTTATTTGAAGTGTGCAGTGCTTCGATTTTCGAACGAAATTTTTTATTTCTTTTTTTGCAAAAGAAGCATACCATACCCAAATTTATTGAACTGAAAGTTTCGGAAGATCAGTTGATTCTGGGGGAACATCGACCTCTTCTTCCAACGCAGCAGTTTGTCCAAGATTTTGATCTTCTAGAATTTCACTTACATTACTATTTCTCTTACCGGTCGAATCTTGCATTGAAGTGTCAGCAATTGTCGAGTTGCTCGTAGATATTGATGACTGCTCATTTAATAAATACCCTGATGAAATACTAGATTGAGTTACAGATGCAACTACATTGTCACTAACGTTAGATAGGTTATCTGCAGTCGAATCTTGCACCAAAGTGTCTGTAATTTCAGATTTACTCGCAGATGTTGATGGTTGCTCGTTTGATGGACATTCTGATCTAACACGTGTTTTAGTTGCTGACAAAACGACATTTTTACTTGTTTCAAGAAATTTTCTCTTCAATGCCGTAAATGAACTATAACATGCACTGTGATAACCTGATTCATAAATATCACTAGGTAAAAGAGTATTTTGATATTTAAGTTTATGAAGTTTTCGTTGTCGCAAAATCATTTGACATTTTCCTATAGTTTCCTCAGAAAACAAATGTACTTTATCATTTTTTTCTTTGGCACAGAAAACACACTTCAATTCCGACGACATACTTGTGATTCACGAAAACAATAATTACAACCATAAGAATTAAAATAAACTTTATAATATTAAATATTGTATTACGCTCAATGAAATGCTTCTCGACTAACGGTCCAAAATAAAGCAAAAGCATGTGACAACATAACCGTTACTCTGCCATTCACTGGCTCTTAGACTAATTGTATACGCATCTTGCAGTGTTTGTGTTAAATACACTTTTGTTATCAGTCATGAGATATTTGCAACTTTTATGAGGAAAACTGCACGTACATTATTGTTGGTTACCTCTTAGTGAAGAACCCTTTCCGTCAACACTTTCTGCTCAGCTAAGGACTTCATAATTATGTCATTTTGGTTGACAATAGTTTCTGCATTGCATTTGGTAATGAATAATAATAAGAATTAAGATGTAGTGAAATTATTTATATTTAATATAAATAATAATCTGTTTTAAAAGGATTAATTACCTTGAAGCTTTTGTATAGTGTCTGAAATGAATTTTTTTACATTTAAATTAATTTAAGTTTCGCTAATTTTTTGCAATTCGAATTTCTTACTGTTCATCTCCTTAAATTGTTGCTCAATATTTTCCTTGAGGCTGCTACAACCTGGGCAGCAGCTTGTTTCGTCGCTATCTGTAAACCCATTTCTATGAAGCCAAGTTATATACAACATTTTTATTGTAGTTAATACTTACACTGAGACATTGGTTGAATACTGAATGTGGAACGTTTAATATTTAGTATCGACATCTAAACTTTTTATACTTTTTTTTATTAACTTTGTACTATTTTTAATTTAATAAATAACTTTATCTTTTAAAATTTTGTGTCACTTTTGCTTGCACACGATTGAGCAACTGATTCACGGACAATTGACTACAGCCTACTAATAACGAAAAGAGAGATTCCAAAGAACTAACAGTAAAGATGCGAAAATAAATCAAAAACAAAAACACGTGCATTCTCTATGCTCGCCCTGATGTGGGATATTTATGCATTACATTGTAGTTAGCTTTTAGTTAGTTCATAAAAGTTAACTAGAAATGTGTTTTTTGCGTAGTTGACTACCGAATTGCTGGCAGGGTGGCGTTCGGGTACACTTGTGTTAGTACTTCTTCTATGTATTCATGACAGTTTATCTTTGTGTCTAGTTTTCGTAAGAAACAATATTTAGTGTACCTATCTATAGAGCTAAGATATTGCGTGTTATTGATATGGAATATGTCCATTTGAATGTACTCTCCTGTTTGTGTTGGAATTGGTGTTTTTCCTATAGGTTGTCGTTCGTACTTATGTTGTAGACATATCTCGCAGTCTATTGTTTCTTTTTTACACATTTCTTTAATGTTAGGCCAGAAATGAGTTAATAGTATTTCCTGTGTATTATTTTTGTAATTTCTACGGCCACGTTTGTGTACTTGTGTGATTATTTCAATCTGCTCGTTTCTGCCATAGGATATGGATATTGTTTTGTCCATATCGGATCTTCTGATTCTGTCCTAATTGATGCTTGAATGGTGGTTGTGAAGGGAAATGTTTCACTAATACAATTATTTCTTTTCATGAGTTTGTCTACCTGGTCTTTGAATTGTTCATTATTAATAGTATAGTTAATTGTTTGTTCATTTTTTGAAAGTATCCTTTTTTGGTACTTTAGGCTATAATTGAATAAATTTATTTCTGCTTTCATTTGACGTAATCCTTCTTCCCCAAGAATCATGTCGAATTCGTTAAGCTCATTGATTTCAAAAAAGGTTAAATGATGGCCGTACATCGTGATTACATTTTTAGAGTCTATGACGGAATAACCATGAAATGTGTTAGTTTTAAATGGTTTAACTTTAATTGATTTCCCTATGTTACAAATTTTATTTATATAATTGTTTGTTGATCCTGTATCTACTAATAAGTTAACGAGCGTGCCTGTTAGGCCACATTTTGTTTGAATGCAGGGCAGCCCGTTTATTCGCCTAAAAAATGCTCCCTGCTTCATATTGTTCTTCATATTTCGAGCAGTCTACAGATTCTAAATCTTCTTTTGGTTTGATTTATTTTGTGTGTTGCATTTCCATTGCTAAATTCCTTATTTCCTTTGTTCGCATTATGTCTATTATTGAAGCTACGATTCACTACGTTACTTCTTGTTGTTTTTACAAATCGTCTGGAGCTGTCTATGCCCATTGGAACTGTTAATTTGCTGCATCCTGTCATTTGCTCGATATTGCTGCTGGTGACGATATGAAGATTGGTTATGGTTGAAGTGAGGATTATACTTGGTCTTGTAGTTGTGTCTTGATGGATCATCATATTCTGTCTTGTTTTGTGACACAAATTGTTGGTGACGTTGTGTGGGTTGAAAGCGAGGATTTTGGTTGTATCTCGGTGGAGTAGATTATATCTCGAATTACTGGTTTGCGTTGTCATGATGGATGGTACAAGCTATTGCATACGCTATTTCCACACTCTAAGTTGTTTGGATTGTTGCCATACAACGTTCCACTTGTGTATTTTGAATTTAAGCCCAGAATGAATGTCCTGACTGCTTCTTGGTTAGCATAGTCCTTCATATCCATACTATTATGCTTATTAGACATCTCAATTTTGGATAATGCTAAATTGAGCGCTTTGGACACATTGCTATGGAATTCTGCTAGGGATTTTCTTCCTTGTATAATTTTTTTCATTTCATCCAATAAAACGTATAGGGGACGTTGGTCGGCAAAGGTATAGTCCAATCGGTTGATAATGGAGTAAAAATTCATCTTCGTTTTGCGGTTTGTCAAAATATCAGCCGCTTGTCCTACGATCTTTGTCCTTATGATTCCGAGAGCGCTGTAGTATTTTGGATGATGGCTCAAGTTTTTTATGGCTTCCATGAATGTCCATACTTGTGACCTCCATGATCTGTATGCTGCCTGACTGCCATCAAATTTAGGCAGTGATCTTTTGGATCGACGACGTTGAGTTTGATGTCCTCAAGTTCGATGAATGGTGTCACTTCTGGAATATATTGTTGTTCCATTGCTATTAGTCGTTGTTTCAGTTCTTCTTGTTGCTGCTGCAGAGATGACATCAGTGACGCCATTTGTGCATGCATTTGAGCCATTTGTTCTTCCATTTCGGTTTGCGGTTTTATTTGTCTGTTGTCGTCAAATGTTTGTTTTTTTATTGACTTACGAAGTTTTTTTAGTGCGTCCAGGTTTGCTAGTTAATTAGTGATGTATTGTCTGCTTTTTCAGGATCTATACTTAGTGATGTATTGCTATTTCAGGATCTATACTTCTGTTTTTTTTTTTGTTAATTATTTTAGCACTTTTTTCAAACATTTACAGCCCGATTCTGTGCACTTGATAAATTCACCATCTTGCTTATTTATCAAAATTTATTATTTATCAAGTCTTTGGTATTCTGTGTCAAAAACCAAAAGCTCTTTTCTAGATAAATTATCAAGATGTCAAATGCTCTTGACAAATTCAACAGCTGTTTGTGAAAATATTGTGAACACATTTTAATTGTAATTTTGATTGAAATTAAATAAAATAAAA
Source organism: Bactrocera dorsalis (assembly GCF_023373825.1). Taxonomy (NCBI): domain Eukaryota; kingdom Metazoa; phylum Arthropoda; class Insecta; order Diptera; family Tephritidae; genus Bactrocera; species Bactrocera dorsalis. Next base: position 44,499,048 of record NC_064307.1, read on the forward strand.
TGGAAGAAGACATATTATTATTGTTGCTGTTAGAAGAGGAGGAAAATTTAGAAAATAGAGATCGCGCGCGTTATTTCAGGAGTTTGAGGGATTCTACTGATCCATTTGCCCTCAGTGAAAGTGAGTTCATGAAAAATTTCCGACTGCCGCGTGATATTTGCCGGAGTCTAATAGATGACTTACGGCCTCATGATCAACAAAAGACTTCATTGCCTTTGACCATTAGAGTCCTGGCAACTTTAAATTTCTTTGGTCACGGTTCCTACCAAAAATGTGTCGGTAATAACTGCAACTTGCCAATGAGTCAGTCGTCACTCTCGAGAAGTATGCGGGCCGTGGCCAAACTTATAGTAAAAGTTAAAGGAGAAGAAATAAAATTTCCTAGTTCCACTGAGGAAGAAAATATAGTCAGAACCGGGTATGTACATACATGTGTATTAAAACAATTGGATTCATCTAAATTCACTGAGTTCAATTTCAGATTTTTCACAAAATACGGAATAAAGAGTACTATAGGAGCAATCGACTGTACACATGTTGCAATTATTGCTCCTGCGTCAAATAATATTGAACGTCCCCTTGGCTTATATTTAAATAGGAAGGGCTTCTACAGCATTAATGTCGAAGCGGTATGTTTTGCTGTGTATAAACTTAATAACTGACATACATAAGTTAACTTTCTCAGGTATGTGATCACCGTTTATGCTTCACGTTTCTGAATGCTAAATTTCCGGGTGCGACACATGACTCTGGAATTTGGGCAACTTCTGACCTACGAGAGCATCTCATTCGTCAACACACCAATGACTCTGTAGGGCACCGAAGGCAGTCGTGGCTGATTGGTGACCAAGGTTACCCTTTAGAACCTTGGCTCTTAACACCGGTCGGAAATCCTAGTACTTCTCAAGAGCGAAAGTATAATAAGCTACATTGTACTGCCAGAAATTGTGTTGAAAGAGCGTTCGGAGTTTTAAAATCGCGTTTCAGATGTTTGCTGAAGCACCGGGTTCTACATTATTCCCATGAAACGTCCGCATTAATAATAAGCAGTTGTGTTATACTGCATAATATAATTACGAAAGCTGGTATTACCATGCACGCGGTGGACAACGAGGTTGAAGAAGACTCTGACCATGTAGTTAATTCCGGTGACTGTTTGCAGTATACACGAGAAGGTGAAAGGATAAGGGCAAGATATATATCTACACTTTAACACATTATTACACTATACACTACATTACTACTAACAATATGCATATATACACTGCACAATGACATTACACATTAACCTACTCCTGTTACATTATCCGTCTATTATTACACAATATAACGACTGCTAACAATATGTGTATACACAAGTCATATGTAAACAGAATATCTAAACAGAAGCACACATCACCGCACTTAAAAGTAACCCCTGCATAGCCTGTGTCAGGCACATGCTAAGCTGCTCGGTCTGAGTCACGACATCTTCAGCTACAGAATAACACAACCAGATATAATTATTAACAACATTGTTTCATTAGTTTAATTCATTAGTTTTAATAATTTATTTTAATAAAAACAAAGTCCATTAACATACATACATATGGATATGTACAAACAAGAAAACTAAATTTTGAAAAATAAGGAATTAAAAAAAATATAAAATGAATTTCAACTCTAATGACCAGAGTTTTGTTTTAAAACATTTATTAAATCTGCGACAACTCTTGTTAGGTCATGGATGGCATGTATTACTTCCCGGTGCTCCCGACGCTGTTCCTCTTCACGACGTTGCCTGTGTTCTTCAGCAGCATTCCTCTTTGCTATGTTAGCAATAAGAGTGCTAATTAGCTTATTGCGCTCCCCTCGTGATGGCCGTGATGTCCTGGCATCCGAATCGGTGTCAATCTTAAAAAAAAAAATATTATTAAAAACTACGTAAAGGCATATGTATGTTTGTATATATGAATATATATATATGGGCATATGTAAATACATATGCATTATGCAAATATGTATACATATACATTAGGGGTATAACTTTTTTGCAACATAATATTTACATGGCCGTACATGATGAGCAATGGTGAGAAAATATTAACTGCGTTTTTACTTTTTTGTTTTCTTTCAAAAAGTTCCCGCACCAACGCAATTGAATTTTTTTTATTTTGATAAAAATATCATTTACATGAAAACGATGGTCGGAAAACCATAAGTACGTCATACCAAGCGCCGCATATCCATTGACAAACAGGCAACAGTTTTGTTCGGTGTTTGCAATGAAAATGAATGTCAAAATGCAGAGTATAGCCCTTGAGTTCCAACGGAAAGATTTTATTTTTTTCATAATATTTGAACGCTTGTCCCAGCTCATACTAATACTGCATGTCATCGCGCCATTTGATGCATCTTACTTTCAATTTTTCTTTGCCTTGAGCGAAACTTTGTTTTAGAGCATCGAAATTATTGATCATTTCTGAAAATATATCGTACGGAATATTTGGTGATATTGATTTTCCATCCAGTGACTCATCCATTACATGTCTTAAAATTAGATCTAAAATATGATGTTGATAGCCCACATATTGCGGTGAATGTAAACCTTTAGTTGAAAAGTATTTTTGGAGTGAGATAACAACTCCATTTTTATGTCCTGTATTGACGGTTGTTGTATCACACACAATCATTTTGATGGAGCCCCACAGTTGAAAATTATCGAGAACTTCCTTGATGCCTTCAAATATGGTTGAACTTCTTCCATTATCAAGATCCAAGACCGCCAATCTTACTTCTCTGAACTCATTTTTTAGCACCACGGCCGTTTTTCTTTCAAAAAGTTCCCGCACCAACGCAATTGAATTTTTTTTATTTTGATAAAAATATCATTTACATGAAAACGATGGTCGGAAAACCATAAGTACGTCATACCAAGCGCCGCATATCCATTGACAAACAGGCAACAGTTTTGTTCGGTGTTTGCAATGAATATGAATGTCAAAATGCAGAGTATAGCCCTTGAGTTCCAACGGAAAGATTTTATTTTTTTCATAATATTTGAACGCTTGTCCCAGCTCATACTAATACTGCATGTCATCGCGCCATTTGATGCATCTTACTTTCAATTTTTCTTTGCCTTGAGCGAAACTTTGTTTTAGAGCATCGAAATTATTGATCATTTCTGAAAATATATCGTACGGAATATTTGGTGATATTGATTTTCCATCCAGTGACTCATCCATTACATGTCTTAAAATTAGATCTAAAATATGATGTTGATAGCCCACATATTGCGGTGAATGTAAACCTTTAGTTGAAAAGTATTTTTGGAGTGAGATAACAACTCCATTTTTATGTCCTGTATTGACGGTTGTTGTATCACACACAATCATTTTGATGGAGCCCCACAGTTGAAAATTATCGAGAACTTCCTTGATGCCTTCAAATATGGTTGAACTTCTTCCATTATCAAGATCCAAGACCGCCAATCTTACTTCTCTGAACTCATTTTTTAGCACCACGGCCGTTATTTCTCTTTTACCGAATTTCTTCCCATCAAAAAGAAGTTACCAAATATTATTCTTGAGTGAAGTCTTATAATCTTCTTCCAAACGTTCTGCCGCTTTTTTTGCTGCTTTTAAAATTCCTGGTTGTGTTGGTGTTGTTATATTAACTCCTGATTTCGCCAATTCTTTGCATATTTTAGGAGGAATTTTGGTGGCCACATTGGCAGTTGTTACTATTTTCGCTGCTGCCTTTGTTGAACAATTCGCTTGTTTAAGCCTTGAAGGTACTTCAAATTCTTCATAATTCGGGACGCAGCAATCATCGTTCGCGTCGCTTGATGATAATTGAAGATATTGATGAGTTTAATATACTATTATTTTTGACGGAGGTATTTTCTCTCATTTTAAAAGCTATGGATGGGGGAAGCTTTACATCCTTAGTAGTTGTGTACCCAACTTCTCCGTTCGTTCTTATTTGGAGTTCATACAGCGCTTTATCTTCAGTACCAAGCCACATACCGTTTTTATTCGTTACATCAAATAATTTGTTGAATGAGATTACCATGTTTGTTCCACTGCGTTTTTTTAACGATTTCTGGTATGTTTCTGAGTTTTTGTGTTTTACGTTCAAGAGATACTTTTGCTATGATTGGAAAATTAAGTTTTGACCACAAATCAATCAGTTCTTTTTCAACAATCTTGCACCTCTTCACTTTGCTCTTTTCAATTTTTGCCAATGCATTGTATCTTCCAATTATAGCGGCCTGCTTCGGAATTTTGCACAATTCGGTTAAACATTTTTCTTTTACGTATTTGATAATATTCGGTGATGCTTTTTTTTCTATTTATGGGTGTATTATTTTTTTTTTCACAAAATGTAGAAATATTTCTTCTATTTGTGCGTTTTCTTATCGGAATATTGCTCCCCATTAAGAAATCATACCTACTCAAAAAAAAAACGTTTTTTGTGTTAATGATGCCGAAACGTATATTTTATAGTGTTTTATATCGTATCAAATCCACAAAATAGTGCACATTTTTACATTGAGGCTTATGGGATTTGAAAACTTTAAACGCGTTTTTTGCAAATTTTTTTTTTTATCAAAATAAAAAAAATTCAATTGCGTTGGTGCGGGAACTTTTTGAAAGAAAACAAAAAAGTAAAAACCCAGTTAATATTTTTTCACCATTGCTCATCATGTATGGCCATGTAAATTTTTATTTTTGAAAAAATTGTTAAAAGTTATACCCCTAATATACATATATGCATAACTATGTAATATGTATAGGTACTCATATAGATACGAGTATATTGGTGCGAATTCTTGGGTTCCAAATTTAAAGTTTGTTAAATTATTAAAAAGTTCGTATGAAGCTAAAATCTTGGGTTCATATGGCTTTTCTTTGCGAATAAATAAAAGAAAAATAACCCAAAAAAAGAAAAAAAGCCAGTGCGTTTAACCAGTGGCCAGGGGTTTATGTACTTGGACATTGTAGAATAAAATAGAAATTACATACCTGATTATCCGGGCTAAATAACGGTGAATCATATGGAGATTGTGCTGAATTTGGCGATGGTAGTGGGCCTGGCGATGGTAGTGGGTTTGGCGAAGGCAGTGTGTTTGGCGAAGGCAGTGTGTTTGGCGATGGTAGTGGGTTTGGCGATGGTAGTGGGCCTGGCGAAGGTAGTGCGGTTGGCGACAATAATAGGCTTGGCAGTGGTGCTAAACTAGGCAGCCCTAAACCAAAGCTTTCAACAGTTTCCACTCCATCCACAGCTATTGATCCAAAAGCTGCCAAAGATTTTTGTTCGAAATCAGTCAACGGCTTGCCACAGGGCCCCCCTCCAGTGAGCCTCTGCTCCATTTTTAAGCGCCTTGCCCGCGTACGTAGTTGGCTCTTCCAAACACCCATTGTCTGTAAATCAAAATCATTTAACAAATGTAGAAAATATCAGACGAATTACCTCTTTCCACTTAGCTGCAGTACGAGATGGCCCTCTGCACGCATTTAACTGCTCCGCCAGCTGCCGCCACAAATCCTGCATTTGTCGAGGCGATTTTGGCGTATTTTTTCCTATACCGATTTCCGGATGCGCGCGGCAAAATGAAACGTAAGTTTCTAATTGTTCGTGCGTAGCACGTTGGTTTTTTGGTTTCCTATAAATTGAATTAAATATTAAACCATTTATTTCTTTAAAATTAACAATTAATAATAATGAATACTTACGTTGTTGAAGAATCAATTTCGCACTAAACAGCTGATTTCTGTTTACATTACATTGGGAATGACAACAACCTTATATATATGATACCTCCTAATGTAATAATAGAACCTTAATAGAACCTTAATATATGATACCTCCATTAAATCAGTGATAGTTGTGTTTGTAGAGTGCATTTCAACAATGTTTTTTATATCATTTGAGTTTAACAACATGGGATTTATTATCCCTATCTTTGCAAGGGTAGTAGTTGAAATTAAAGTTTCAATTTCATTTATAATGATCCTATTTCTTTCAAGCAACATTTCATACAAGTGACCAGTGTCGATCTGTCCAGCTTTTGAGTTTTTAATGATGTGGTTAACCGTTTCCAGCAGTTCATTTATCTTTTCTTGTATCCTTGTGTTTATTTCTACCTGATGTCGCTCTGAGTCTACGAGTTCCTGTTGTCGCAACTTTAAGTTTTCGAAATCGTCAAAGTCAGGCGTACCTGCGATAACCTTTAGGGCAGTACCCAAAACGTTAATGCTCCTAGCCTGCCTGTGATGGATCTCCAGTGTTGTCAGAAGCACCTTTATATGTGCAATGTCTGCCACTCTATATTCTGTCCACCAATTTTTTGTATTATCCCTATTGTTGCACTGTCTTTTACTAACTTCTATTCCGTTAAGGCTCTCAAATATTTTGTCCAGGTCCTGATCACTCATGAGCTTGAAGTAAAACCGATACCAATAAGCTGGGCTGTGCAAAATTTATTTCTCAAAAACTCGTGCAAAGATTTACAGTTATATTTAACACAAGTTTTCTTTTTTAGCTACTTTTTTTATTAGAGCAATTCAACATACTATATTTTTTGCACACTACTTACATATTTTTGAATCTTAATTCTATTATTTAATTTTTTGTAGAAATTTTCGATCCCCTTTGGTCCTTGATTCCTTTTTTTTTGTGACGTCTCCTCCTTGATGGGTCCGTACAGTTATTCCCGAATAGTTTTATTACTATTTTTTATCGAACTTTAATTTTTGTTCCCGAATAGTTTTTACTATTTTTTATCGAACTTTAATTTTTGGTCCCGAATGGTTTTTACTATTTTTCATCGAACTTTACCCCTCCAACACTCTGAGCCATTCCACAAATGCGTACAATTGTTTCCTGCTAATTGTTGCCAAAGGGAGTCCACAAGCGCCTTTTCTCGTTTGGTAAACCCTCTGGCGATGTCGGGATACTTCTCCATAAACTGCAACAGTACATCATTTTGTCCTCTATTTTTATGTTTTCCCCTGGAAATGTTGAAATAGTATCAATGGTATGTTAATATTCCAATATGAATTATATTTTACGCTTTGGACAAAATATATGTATGTACTTACATTTTATAAGAAATAGAAGCTACATCGTGTAACTATGGCACATAAAATAAAAACGTTAAAAAAAATGCGTTTCGAACATGAAAGTCGATAAGATCGGATGGTGCGACACCATTCGAAAAAAACTGTCGGATTGAAATGCGATACCGAGAAAATCGGATTCTACGACAGGGCCGAATGTCTTAAATAAGTCCCTGCACTTTGTTTTAGTTGTTGTGTCCCGCAATTCGTTGTTAGTAGTAGTTGTAGAGTTATTGCAGCGGATACGACGCCGACGCTTGCGTTGGCAGTTTGCCGCTACCGCTGTGCCTTACCCGTCAGCGTGGGAATGTGAATTCGTTGACTCAGGCCACGCGAATTATGTAAAATAAGGTCGAATTGAAAAACAAGCTTAAGCTGTTATATCTTCCTTTATTCAAGTGAATCTTAAGACTGACTTTACAATAATTTCGTTCTTAAAATGAAACCTACAATATTGATCAAAATAATCGAATATAAACAAAATCATATACATACATATGTAATATTTTAATACTTTTCCAATTACATTGACATTTATGTGGCTTAGGCAGTTTTTTAAGTGGACATACAAATAATTCAGTGCATTGACATTTATGTGGCTTAAGTACAAATATTCCTACGTAATTTGATATTACTTTGACTTTTGCTTATAAAAGTAAAAGTAATAACATTTCATGTAGTACTCATAAATTTGAGTTCGGTGACATGAAATTTGAGCTACAATGTTTAAATTTGTTTACATTGCAAGTATCGTTGTTTAATTTTTATGAAGCAACGACACTTGCATTTTCGTTACACACATTTATATGAGTGTCAAGTTAAATCAAGCCAACAAATAAATAAATGTTTTATACAGTAATGTTGTTGGGTTGGTTTACGTATTTTCTTATTATTTCATCTACGTTGGAGTTTTCATTACATATTGTTGTTTGTGGAACTATATAAGTTAATGCTGCCCACCAATAATATCAACACGCACCTTTGCTGCTGGCAAAAATTGAACTCTCCTTATTCAACAAATTTACTTAGTTTTTATAATCAAATTTTGCTTACTTACTAAAAACTTACATATGTACGAGTTCTTACTAGCTAGAACTTATTTCTATACATCAAATAATCATAACGTAAGCTAAAACCAGTGCGAACCTCAGTTTGGTTGTGAAACGGCTCACATTGCGGCGGCACGGTTTCCGCTTCGGTTTCCGCTTGTTATAGTGCCGACGAAATGTGTTTTTGTTATTGCAATTTTTGGAAATTAATTTTATTTGATTTAATTTTACTTGAGCAATGCAAAATATTGCTGAATTAGATTTTACTTACAAAATTGTCTGTATATTTTGTATATGTGCTAACTTATATGTAACTCGCGCGGACTTTGTTGTTGACAAAGTGCTGCTTATGTTAACTGCTAGCTGCCAACGTGAGAATGTGGATTCGCTGACTCAGGCCACGCGAGTTATGTTCGTATATTATATGTATACAACGTTTATTCGTGAAAATGAATCTTAAGACTGCTTACAATATGCTTATAAAGCTTACAAGAGACCTTAATATCGTACATATGTATTATATATCGTAATGAGAGGGATAGTTGCCAGACTGTTATGTTAGGCTACGTAACTTCCCCCCCGTTAAAATTGAAGTTTACATGAATTGTGATATAATATCATAAGTAATCAGTAATAGAAATACAATTAAATTTTTTTTTATAATAATTAAATAAATCAAATATTTTCATATATCCATAACATTTTTAATTAATTTTTTTTTTTTTTACAATTTTTGTTGGTTTTTACATATATATCTATTAGATTATTATTTTTTTGTTTTTTGTTGTTTTAGGTAATTTCTTGTATGTTAAATTTATCATGAAATTTATATTTTCTTTTAATATTTTTAGCATATATATTATTCAATTCATTAAATATAAACTTCGGTTGTTCTTCATGACGAACATTTTTATAATTTTTAATGTAACCCTTGCTCCTGTTTTCTTGGTAATTTTCTCTATCCAGATTTCTTTTATTCAAATATCTATTCTTTTCATTAATCATTTTTGTGTATATATTTGTTTTGTTACAATTTCCTGATTCTACATTAATTGGTTTTTCTTTTGTAATGGAATGGTATGAATTATTGTAGTTCTCAATGGATTTGCTTACTTTTTCTTTAATGCCTAACAAGTTATTTTCTATCTTTAACATCCTAATTTTTTCAGTTAGTGTATTATGTAACCTCTCGATGTCGGCGTTTCCAGTATGATTATTTGGTTTTGTTAGATGTAAATTTATATTTTCTGTTCTGAGGTAATCCCTAATGTTTACGCTTTTAAATTCGCTGTCTGTTATCAGTTTTTCGAAATGTCCTTTCTGTGATTGGTATTGTCTTAGTTTCTCAATTATTGTTTGGTGATTTCTGTCCTCAAGGTAGTAGGCAGTGGCAAATTTTGAAAATCGTTCTATAAATGTTAAAAAATTTGATTTTGAATTCGTGTAAATGTCCATATGTATGATCTGATTCTTATCTTTTGGGGTCTCGGTCATTGCGAACTTAGGTTTCACTGGTTTGCGATCGTATTTTATTCTATTGCATGTAACGCAATTATTAATATACTTCTGTATCAAAGTTTTTAAATTTGGATAATATATCAATTTTTTCAATCCTTCGTAGTTTTTGTTAATACCAGTGTGACCTGTTTCGTTTTTATGGTACATGTGAATCTGTTTAAAGGTTTCGTTTTCTGAAGCCATATCTTTTGCGTTGTAAGAACATCTGAAAAATTTGAAATTTGGTTTATTTTTGTATATATCTACAATTTTTTTTTTGTAAAATATTGTATTTTTCATCGTCAAGATCTGTATAAATTCCAATTCTTGAACCTGAAATGTTTCGTTCTAAAATTTCTTCTAAATTATTACTTAGATTTGCTAAACTGATATAAATCTTTCTTTTATTATTTATAATTTCGAATTCTTTACTTTTAGTGTTTGTAAATATAATTTGAACAGGAAATCTATTTACTACTGTGTCTAAAATGCCAATGTAATAACTTCTATCATCAGCTTGTGAATGCATTGTAATTGTATCGTCACTAGCGTTATTATTTAAAGAGTTTGAACTGTAATCATTGCCTACGTTTATTTCATGAGTATCGGAATTGATTCTGCTTAAAAAACCTGCTACGTGGTTATCTCTTCCCTTAATGTAATCGATGTTTAGATTGTAGTCGCTTAGTTTTACTAACCATCGGTAAAGCCTTGGATTAGCATCCTTTCCTTGCGTTTTTGTATACAACCATTTTAGCGGCTGGTGATCGGACGTAATATTAAATTTAACGCCATATAAATATGGACGGAAATATCCAACAGCCCAGACAATAGCCAAAAGCTCTTTTTCTGTGACTGAATAATTGCGCTCATGGTGGTTTAAAGTTCGGCTGGCGAAGCAAACAGGATGTTTGTCCTGCTGCAAAACTGCTCCGATTGCGAAGGAGCTGACATCGGTTGCCAACTCAAAACGTTTGCTAAAATCCGGATACTTAAGCACTGGGATTTCTGTAATTATACGCTTTAGTTTTTCAAACGAATTGATAAAATTTGGATCATTTATATTTATTTTGGCGTCTTTCTTTAGAAATTTTACCATCGGTTACGCTACATTTGCGAAATCCTTAATAAATTTGCGATAATAGCCGCACATACTGAGAAATGATTTTATTTGTTTAACGGATTTTGGAATCTTTAGCTCTAAAATAGTTTTTATTTTATTTTCATGCTTGCTGGTAAAGTTGATGGTATGTCTCCTTAATGCCGAAAGTTCTGATTAGAGTTGCTTTGATTTCGATCCAGTTTGCATCTGGCGATATAGTACGAATTGCATGTAATGCCTTACCTTGAATTTTATTTAGGATTACCCTTCGGTATACATATTCGCATGCTGTTGGATCTGTGTACAGCATTGCCAGTACGGCGTCGACTTCTCGTAAAAATGAAGAGAGAGCATATAAGTTAATGCTGCCCACCAATAATATCAACACGCACCTTTGCTGCTGGCAAAAATTGAACTCTCTTTTTTCAACAAATTTACTTAGTTTTTATAATCAAATTTTGCTTACTTACTAAAAACTTACATATGTACGAGTTCTTACTAGCTAGAACTTATTTCTATACATCAAATAATCATAACGTAAGCTAAAACCAGTGCGAACCTCAGTTTGGTTGTGAAACGGCTCACATTGCGGCGGCACGGTTTCCGCTTCGGTTTCCGCTTGTTATAGTGCCGACGAAATGTGTTTTTGTTATTGCAATTTTTGGAAATTAATTTTATTTGATTTAATTTTACTTGAGCCAAAGTGTATTCAACAAAGTGAACTAAGTATTTGACTTACGCTTATTTGACAATAAAATAGTAAACAATTCATGTATTTGTTTATATTAACCCGTGTTTTTTTTTTTGATCTTGAACAATATGAAGCCACTTGCTTTACATACATACGATAATAGAAATAGAGACAACCAATTTATTTGTTTTCAACGTTATAATGAATTCATATTTATTTTACAAACAATTACATACGTGTAAAAGACCAAAACTATAGCACAGCATGTATAGCTTCCGATCAGTTGTTAAAATTTTCGCGCAAACAAGTTTGTCTTGAGACCTAATCAGTAGTAAAAACGTAAAATTTCTAGTTATCAAAATATGAGGGTTTATTACTTTTTTTCTAGAAGATTGGGAAGTAAGTTTAATGAGGGTACTGCATCGGGGCTTAGTCGTCTTCTTTTAAGGGGAGATTCTTTTATTTCCTCCGCCTTAAAATGTAGCCCACATATTCTCGATGACAAACTGAGTTGTACGCCACATACTTTTTCCCATTCCTTCCGTTGCGATTTGTCAGTTGGAGCACAAAACATTGGTAAGTTGCTTCCATGAGTTGTTTTGCATAGGCAACAAGTATTCGGCATTTTATTCAGTTATTTAAAAAAATATTGTTTTTCGTTTTGAAATTTGCTTACTTTTGAATTTCCGAATTTGAATTTTTGAATAAATGTAAGGGTTAAGTCAATGACAACATTCATGTCAATTAAGCGTAAAGAAAAATTAAATTTCATATAGTACTTAGTTCACTTTGTTGAATACACTTTGACTTGAGCAATGCAAAATATTGCTGAATTCGATTTTACTTACAAAATTGTCTGTATATTTTGTATATGTGCTAACTCCCCCTTTCTTAAGCATCAGCGTCTCGCTGATAAAATTTCATTTCCTACTGAAATCTGTGGATAATCTACTATTGGTGGAATAAAAAACGAATTCCTATGTTTTGGTTTTAGTATGATATTTTTTCTGTTTATAATCGCTCCCAATTCTTTGAGGGTATCATCACCTATGATGCCATCAAAGGACTTTAAATTAGGTAATATAAAGAAATAAATCTTCTTTGTTATACCTATACTTATAAAAAATGATCCACACAGTTTATGGGTTATTTTTACTGGACCCGCGGCTGATTGGACTTCAAAAGGACATCTAAGTTTACTGGAATTCCTTGAAAGTTTTTCACACACAAAATTTTTATTAGAATATAATTTTAGAGAGGCGTCTGTCATAAAATTTATTTCTTCGCACTCTCACCTTCAGTAAATTCTTGGTCCTCTGTTTGAATATAAAATAATTTTGGGTGTTTCCTAGGAACATTTGATATTTGTTGGATGGCCTTACTAAAGGTATATTTACCGGTCGGTTCATATAATTTATTTTTTGTGAATGTATTGAAGGGTTTACCTCCATCGGGACCGCAGGCTTGGGTTGGGTTGGCCTAGGTGGAAATAGCGCTTGAGTTTGAATATTTTTATTATAGATTTGATTTTTTTCGAACGAGTTTAATTCCCATGGTACAAATACCTGTTTTTGGTTCATTTGGTTTCTTTGCGTTTGGCTTAAGCTACCTATATTCCTTGGGTAGATTGAATAGTTTCTTAAGTTAATGTTTTGTATTTCAAGACAGGAAGCGTATGCTTCGGGTAAGTTCTTGGGTCGTTGGATGACTAGCATCCTGGATAGTTCACCGTTTAGGCCTCTGATGAATACGTCAAGGGCTCGGTTCCTATAAGTTTCTAGTAGCACGCTACTTGTTTCTCTGGAATAGTCCTGTCCCTTTAATTTATTGATTATCAAAGATAATTGGTGATTAATTCGAGCATAGAACTGCTCTACGCTAAAGTGCTTTTGAGATAAGGATCCTAGTTCGTGTTCTAGGGTCCTTAGGTCGCGTTTGTCTGCGTAGTGCAGTGACAAACAACTCTTGATTGTCCCCCAGTCGTCATCAAATATATTATATGATATTAAGACCGTATCCGCAGGACCTTTCACTTTTTGCCTAATGTGCCGTAAGATGGCTCTATAGAGTGGCTTCGTCCTTACCACCTCATAGTCCTGTAAAATAGATTCTACATTGTGGATCCAGGAGATAAATTGGATCGGGTCTCCTTCGAATGTCGGTAGGTTCTTTACACTATCAGGCAATCTGCTAATTTAGGCTAAGTCTGCCTCTGTTAAGTGAATAAGGTTATTTGGGTTAGCGCTTTCGCTGTGTGGGTTGATTCTAGCTTCTAATTGATTTATTCTATTGCTTAATATCTTAGCTTGCTCGATTTGCGCGTTTATAGCGCCTGTCAAGTGTGTGATGGCTTCTTGTACTTGCTCCATACTGAGGCTCACCAGTTTTTACAATTTTTTCTATTGCTAATTGTTTTAATCTTGTTCTTATTAAAATTTATTTTAAATTGCTCAATACATAAATTTGATTACAAAAAGGTGAATAACTTAATTTTAATTCTTACAACAGTATCGGGAGTATCAGCTTCTGCATCCTGATTTCGGGCGGTCCACTTGTTCCTTTTTGAGGTGCTTTACTCCGCTACTTGGGAGTGGATGACGTCACAGTTCAGGCTTTGATTGTTGTCTTGGTGGTTTTGCACTTTTGTCTACACAGTTGAATATGCTGCGAGAATAATTTTCTCAGCTGCACAGTTATTATTGTCGTATTAGAGTCACTTTGAGCACTTGGTGTTATGGCAGCTTTTCTACGTTGATTCCTTCTTGTTTAGGGGCAACAATAGTTTTTATTAATGCACTATTTAGAGTTTTCTAACGCTGCTTTTTTCAACCGATGTAGACAATTTCAATTTGAAGTCTCGGGCGCCAGTTAATGCTGCCCACCAATAATATCAACACGCACCTTTGCTGCTGGCAAAAATTGAACTCTCTTTATTCAACAAATTTACTTAGTTTTTATAATCAAATTTTGCTTACTTACTAAAAACTTACATATGTACGAGTTCTTACTAGCTAGAACTTATTTCTATACATCATATAATCATAACGTAAGCTCAGTTTGGTTGTGAAACGGCTCACATTGCGGCAGCACGGTTTCCGCTTGTTATAGTGCCGACGAAATGTGTTTTTGTTATTGCAATTTTTGGAAATTAATTTTATTTGATTTAATTTTACTTGAGCAATGCAAAATATTGCTGAATTAGATTTTACTTACAAAATTGTCTGTATATTTTGTATATGTGCTAACTTATATGTCGTCTCCGCGGAATTCGTGAACAGATCTTTCACAATGTCGCTCACTGACAGCTGCGATGCTGGCAATGCTGGTCGGTTCTCACTGGAACTATTTGGATGAGTTGCCATTGCCGGTTGGTTCTCACTGGAGCTAATTGGATTAATTGTTATTGCCGGTTGGTTCTCACTGGAACTAATTGGATTAGTTGTCATTGCCAAGTACCGCTTAGTAGAAGTTAATAATTGAATTGTTGGAGCTGATCATCCGATCGCAAAATTGTTGTTATGTATTATATACTTCTTTGGCCTTATTGTTTACTACCATGTGGTGACATGAAGGTTATGTTACAACGTGGCATGTATAATATGTTATATTTTATTTTGCACATTAGCGATGATAATTTACTGATAGTTCACTTTTGAATAGTTCAGAGCATATATTTTTTGCATACACATGTACATATATAACTACGGATTGCCGTGATTAATTTGCAGGTTACCGAATTGTCTATTTTGAGTTTGTATATTTTGTTGATTTTAACTTCATTAGTTTACGGATTTTGAGTTTTGACTTATTTTATTTCGATATGATAATAGTTTTTTGAATGGTAGTATAAAAAAGAGTGAATTGCCGAATTATGTAATTTAGAAGCTGTTTTCATTTATTTTAATTTAATTTTTGAAATTTCGGAGTCTGGTACTGAATTTCAAATATTAAATACAGTTTTTCACTTAAAAAAAGAAGTTATAATTTGTAGATTTCCACCTTATGCAGTTATGTAGTTCTTGTAGGTTATTTAGTTAAGCCAACAGTTAACAGAGTTTCGATTTCCTTTTATTTTTGTTTTATTTTTTGCTTTGGCTCAAATTATCAATTATTTTAGTTTTTTATTTAACTTCACAAAATTATTGTTTTTGATAGTTCCACCAATTAACTTACTGACTTTTGGGTATAAGTAGATTCCTTTTTGTGACTGCGCCAGTTATGTTGGTATATTATATGTATACAACGTTTATTCGTGAAAATGAATCTTAAGACTGCTTACAATATGCTTATAAAGCTTACAAGAGACCTTAATATCGTACATATGTATTATATATCGTAATGAGAGGGATAGTTGCCAGACTGTTATGTTAGGCTACGTAACTCGCGCGGACTTTATTGTTGACAAAGGGCAGCTTATGTTAACTTATACATATATACATATATATGTATGTAGTTTTAGTTTATTAAGTTCATTAATATAATATCTCGCACATTTCACAACTTATGATTATTTATTAACTTATTCTAATTTATAACTTTTAGTTTGAGTTTACATTTAAATTGTCAGGCAGCGGCTTGTCTGCCCCGCTTGACTACTTCTGTCCTTCTGTGTCAAGAATGATTCTTGCTATTATGCCCGACGACACAGTTCGAGTGTTGTTCGAATTTAGCATATGTTCGTGCAGTTTGTCAGAGGTGCATTTAAAAGGCACGTCCGCTATGTGTGGACCTTTGACCCACAGGTTCCACTCCCACATGTATGTATATATATATTTTTTTTTTGTTTTTAAATAATACATTGTACACCTTTATCTTGTCTACAGTAACGTATGTTTTTTAATAGTCTTGAACAATAATTCACTTGATGTAAGTTCACGCTTATATTTCGTACACTGGATGTTTGTTTTAATATCAATCATCCCATCCTCGTCGCCAGTTTTGTTCTTCGCTTGGCTAGTTTTTAAATAAAACACGATTTTTTATTCTTATTATAACATTTATAAGTTTATTTGGTATGTAGCAGTATCTTTCTGCATTCAATAACCCCGTGTTGATCCGAAGCTCATATCAGCTTAATTGTTGATTCAAGACTGCCCTGGCTCTCCTCAAGCCCAAACGTTTTAGCGGTGCATTTTGCCAACGTGACAAAATGATAGCCGAACAATGCCTGGAATATTCAGTTGACCAAGGTGACATTAAAAAGCATATGGCCTTGTTACACGTAACGAGTACAGTGGCGAGACAGTATTCTGGCCGAGTATGATACTCGGTCGAGAGAGTTGCGTTGGCGAGTAGAGGTTTACACGTATTTTGTTCATCTAGTTAGACAGTGAAGTTTTGCAAAGTTTTATTTACAATGTTTGGTAGAAAAAGACATTTTAAAAGAGTTTTTAATGAAGTTCTACCGCATCTCATAAAAGAGTTGTGGGATTTATTGGAAGCAGAAAATAATAGAGTGTGGACAAGACCGTGGATAATGAGGCGATCCGCTATTGGTGCAACAAATACCCTCTTCAGAGAATTGGAATCAGAAGATCCTGAAGAATTCAGGGCGCTTTTGCGCATGAATATAGAAACCTTCGAAACCCTGTTGGAAAACATCACTCCAAATATACAAAGAACAGATACTGTCATGCGAGATTCCTGCACGAGTTAAACTACAAGTAGCGTTAACCTATTTGGCAACGGGAATGAGCTATCGCTATTTGCAGGCAATGTACCGTATTTCCCGCTCAGCAATACCTGCAATAATACCAGAAGTTATGGAAGCTATTTCATTTTATTTACAAGAATTCTTAAAGGTAATTTGTAATTGAAAACTAAAATTTGCCTTCAGTAGCCTTTATTTAATGCAAAAAATAATTATAAGAAAAAGTTAGTCAATTGCAACATATTCAATATTATCTGTATTATCTGGAATTATATCGCTTGTAACCACCACTTCCGATGGTGTAGTATCAGTGCCTTCCACTATAAATGAATAAAGGTCATGACCTTCATCAAAATTAGGTTGGTTTGATGGAGGATTGGAGAATGAATCATAGCTGTAATTGGAAAACGATGTTGTACTTCTGGACTTCCCTCTATAATCTTTTATTCCGATTTCATTTAAAATGCATTGTATTTTCTGTTGTGCTATTAATGCATTTTCAAAAGAAAGATTTTTCAATTGTACTGCCACATTTGTGCCAAACACATCAAACGAGCATTCTTCTTCTTTTTGGTTTATTGATTCATTCAATGTGCTTAAAGAATTAATGGCTTGTACGATGTCTCGGCACCTTTTTTTTCCACGCATAGAAGTAGGAACCGCCTTATTTGTTGATGCGACATTAGAGCTACTTTGTTGTGCTGAAGCTGGGCATTGCTCAGTTCGTTGCAAGGGTTTGATTTATTTCATGTTTAAGGATTGGGCGAAGGAAAGTGTCTTTGGGGATTTTGTCCGTTATATGGTCCTGTATGTCTGTCAAAAGTTGTTCGTACTTGTTGATGTCAATTATATGGATTAGTCTAAATCTTCCATCCTGAATTTTAGCTAGTCCGTTATTTATCATCACTAGGTAAGAGTTTGTGCAGTCCAAAATCTCTATGCTAGCGAGACTGGTCGTAATAGTAGTCAAGAGGAGTATGCATCTAATGGTGTCCATTTTTCAAGTATCCTCGTGGCGACGGGGAGGTGTTCCTTTTGGCCTTCTGCTTACTGGGGTTCCCACGGTGCGCACGTATCGAGGGTGCGTTTCCTTCCTACAGGATTGCAACGCTGTGTTTCGCTGTGTTTTGGTTCGGGACCAGTTAGTTCGCTTCCTTTTTAACTTGGCCGTTTTTTCTTTACGGGCTGTTATACGGGCGTACTGTCTTTGTGTGTTCACTTGTGGCACTGAAACATATGTAAATACTGGCACTGCAGCTGCTTTGCAGGCGTCTGACCAAACACTACGACCCTTTTTTTGACGCGGCTGTTGTACAGGCGATTGTCTATATTTAAGTGACGACGCGGTATCACAATGTTCAATTTTAAATTTTTAAGGACACGGTGAAACAACACTTTGACACTTTACGGCACGAATCTAAGCTGGTCCCTGCTCGGGCGCCAGTTAAATTATATTTTTATAATTTTTATTTTTAAAAAACAAGTGGACTCGCGTCCACTGTCTTTATTCTTTATTGACCGTCTTCTTTTACAAACGAATAAAATCTAAATTACAATAATATTCTTAACTTTAATGAAACCTATTTCTGCACACAAGTCACGTTGCACTTGCATGTGCAATATTTGTTGATTTGCCGAATTACTCCGTTTATTATTTATTGTTCCCAGCGATCTCAGCTTTCCCAAGAATTGCCGAATTGCAGTAGTAAGGTTCGTTGATCGAAGCGCTCCAAATTTATTTGGTGTCAGCAGTTTATGCGGATGCGCGTGCAAAGTTGGGTAACTATTTTAGCCAATTTGTTTTTGTCAATTGGCATAGCTTTTATGAGCTGTTGTGTTAACTTATATAAGTTAAAAAACATTTAGTTAGTTTTAATAAAAAAAACTGTTTTCCGGGAGCAATGCTCCTTTATTGAATTCTGTGTAAGAACTGAATTTTACAATTATTTTCGCTTAACTCTAAACCTACGCTTGCAGCAGCAAAGGGTATGAAGTTTGCTGACGCTGCGCTTACCACAGGTTGCCACTACACGCGAGTTATGTTACTCAACGTTCTTCCGTTAAATTAAAACACCTTATCGCTTTGAAGGTTACACCAATAGTGATTTTTATTTTTAAACCAATTTTACTTGAAGTCAAACAAGTAAAAGAAATTTGATGAGTCAAGAAAAATACAGTAAAAATTAAAACAATAATAATTGTACAAAAGTTGGTAAACAGGAAGTAAGTATTAAATACAATTGTTGCAATGTTTTAAATAAGAAAATAAATGTAATGATTTGTCGTTATTATTTTATTGGTGTCTTATGGGTTTTGGTGGGGGTTGATGTGACGATATAACTCGCGTGGCACTCTCAGCGATTTAGTGGTGTCATATAATATTGCCATATGATATTAATGCATCATATGATACTTTTTGAATGTACCCCACACATTATTGGTAGAATTTTAATTATCTAATGTGTTAATGCACCTTTGACGTGCTGCTCTGTCTCGAGTGTAATACTCCCCCGAATGGATTTCAGAGATTGCTGCCAAATTTTCGGGAGGTGATCGATCTGGCAATATTTCGGTTTCATCTAAAAAACTGCCACGTTTTTGTAATATATTGTGAAATGTTGTACAAGTATAAACAAATAATGCAGCTTTTGAATGTTTGTACCGCAATGTACGTTCTTTTGAAATGCAACGAAAGCGTGATTTTAAAACTCCAAATGCTCTTTCAAATTACCCAAAAGCCATTTAAAAGCTCCATCAGAGTGTTCTCTTATAAGCTTTATCCTTGCTGGCGAAGTAGTCCATATACCAGAGTCATGACATGAGCCGGGAAATTTTGCATTCACGTGCCGGAAAATTAGTTCATCGTCACAAACCTATTAGGCAAAATAGTTATTCATTAGTTATTGAATATAGTACTTACCGCTTCAACATTAATGCCATAATAACCTTTTCTGTTCATATAATCATGCGGTACAACTGTGTTTGACAAGGCAGGTGCGATTATGCCAATATGAGTACAATCAATTGCTCCAATTACACCCTTTGTTCCAAATTTCCAATTAGTTGATGAATAAGATCCCAGCACAAAGATTTGGGAAATCGAAAGAACTTCCTAAATGTGTTTTCTTCGTATGAAAAGGGTTTTCTTTGTTTCGCTAAACAGTCAGATTGCGCCTGCGAATGAAGCTAGAAGATATGCACCTTGTTATCCATTATTGCAAAATTATAAATATTAATACATTACCTCTTTTCCTCCTCTCGTTTTTTCATCATAAGGTGAAATAGTCCAACTTCATCAGCCATTATTGTGCTCTTGTTTTTCTATGACCTGGTGTAAAGCATATAACAAGTTAGAGACTGATATTGCTCAATTAAAGATGAGACAAACTCGCCAGAATACGAAACAGTCACAAAATAGATTTCACCACAGATTCGTCTTTATTAGAAACTTGAGACTGCTCGCAGAATACCGGCATTAATCTAAATTTTGGTCAGTTCTTCGTAAAAACTATTCCTTTTTCAATTTCTGTTGTTTATCAGCGTCAACATCTGATTTAAAAAATTGGGTATTTCTAAGGAAACTCTCATGTTGGCGGAATATAATTTTTCCAATACTCGGCAAGCGCGTTTTATAATCATTAGAAAATACAATAATGTCATCTATGTGAACGTGACAAGTTTTTCCAATGCTAGGACCATTTTTCAACCCAAATGGCAACCTACAAAACTCGCATTTTCCGTTGTTCACAGAAAATGCAGTTTTTTCCCTATCTTTTTCAGCAAGTGTAATCTAATGAAACCCAGATTTCAAGTCTACTGTCGTAAAAATTGATGATTTTCCTAGATTTGAAAGAATTACGGATGTGTCAAGAATCGAGTATTTGTCGCTAAAGGTATTTTCGTTAAGTTTCTTGAAATCTATGACCATTCGAAGTTTCTTTTTCCCTTCGTCATTTATTCCTTTCTTGTGAACAACCCACACTGGACTATTGTATGGTGAGCGAGATGGTCTAATGATGCCGTCTCGCAGAAAATCATTTACTTCCTAGTTAACAAATTCAGACGCTGCCATAGTATATGGATAAGATTTAGTGTAAACTCGATCATTGTTAGTTGTTCTCACGGTTGCTATGGTTTGTATTGAACGGGAATGCCTCGATCGGATCAGAAAGTATGGCTTCGCCTTTAGTCGTTACAATGGAAATACATTAGTTTTTCTAAACCCCTTTCATAAAATTCCTTTCTTTATGTCCAGCTTTGCATCGATTTTCCTAAAGAGGTCATAGCCAATTATACCGTCAAACGTGTTAAGTGTAGGTAAAATAAAAAAATCGAAATTCAAATTGAAAACGTCTCGTCTGAAATGTCTTCTCGGTTTTCACCAAATTGGAAGTCATTATCGAAATATACAAAATCATTATATTCATTTTGTTGATCATCTTTGTATACTTCGATGAAAGGATATTGATCTAAACGGTTTATGCGTTGCAATTTGTTGTCAAAGCAGTCGCTATCGTGATGTTTTTTTTGGGCTACCTGGATACGGGAGGTTCTTTCGTTTTGATTCCCAAAAGCGGTTCTTCCTGAAGGAAAATCTCTGGTATTAAAGGATTCGATGGAATGGCATTAAATGAACTCACTTGTGGTGTGCGAGATTCATTCGATCGATAATTTCTTTGAGGGACTCGAAATCTGAAAAGACTTGGGCGTTGGTCGTGTCTGAGGTTGACCATTTTGTTGTCTAGGGAATGGTATACTCTTTCTCACATGAGGTCGACTGTAGTCGGGAATTTTATTATTAGAAAATGAAAATCTGTGAGTGTACACTTAACTCACCTTATAGGCCACTCACAATTATTGTCGTAAGGAAAAATGCACTAAATTACGAAAATCGTTATAAACCTTTTATTTCCTTCAAATTCACTTAAGAGTATTATTATAAAATGAATTTCAATTTACTAAACACTAGGTTTCAGACCGTTAAATATATATTATATATATATACACATTGAGGAAAGTTATTATGAAAATTATTTTAATATTAAGTGAAAACTTTAACTATATAAATGCGGGTAGCGAACGGGAACCGGGATGCTGAGAGGCTGCGAAAATCGATGTTGCTTGGACGACGTCGTATCAACGAAAGGTGCGCGCGCTGCTTTCTCTATTCCTTTTGTTATAATTAGACTGCAGAATGTCATCGCGTTTGGGTGCATGCGCGTGTATGTGTGTTAATGTGTGGTGTTCGCTCGCGTGATGAGGTGATTAGTCGATTCGGTGTGATGAATTGATGCAGATGTGATGCGACGTCGCTACTCATTTAGCCATCCCGGCCCCCCTAGGCGAGTATTTAGCCTAGAAGCCGCTGTAGCTGCTATAGCGTTGCTACAACGCTGCTGAGACCTGTTGACCGGCGGGATTGCGGCCTAAGCTGATGGCGTCGTGTTGATGTTGCCCGGTTATGGCGCCAAGGACGGGATTCTGCTGCAGAGGGTCCGCGGCGGCGGTATGCCGTCACAGGAGTCCTTTGGGAACGCCTGACGTTACCACTGGTGCGAGGAGCCGGTGGGCGCCCGGAGTCGCATCTGGTAGTGCGGTGCAGCATCGTATGATGAGCCCGCACACAGATTTGGCAACGATTAGGTGATGGGCACTCCTGAGTTGCGTGGGAAGTTGCCAGACAATTCAGGCAATACCCGTGCGCCTGTGCCACCTGCTGGCGTTGCATCGGCGGCATGCCTTTGAATATACCGCAGTGCGATAGCCGATGAGGGCGGCGGCATAATGGACAACGAATTAGTTGCAAATCCACTGGTAATGCTGGCGTGCTTTGACGCGGAGCCGTTGTCGCGGTGGAGCCTGTTGTTGTTCGAGGCGCTGCCGGTGCAGTGTTGGTCCGGGGTGCTGCTATTGGGGCAGCTTCAGCGCGAGCGGCGGAAATTGCCGAACGCATGGTTGGCGTTGACGATGATGCCATATCCACGTCCATATTACTCTGTGAGAGAAATTATGATATTAGAAATGTATTGTGAAATTTACAATAATATGGACTTTTGTGCCACGATATGTGGCATAAATAGGATGTCATTTTTTATCAGACATTTATGTTAAGTCTTTGTGTCATTAATGTTATTCGAGGTTTCGATTTGGTAAGCGGTTTATATGTTTTAACGATTTATTGATTTATTATTTCGGTTTCGGTTTTACGTTTCTTTATCTTCGGCGGTTGGTAGAAAGCATAATTTTACGAGCGGTCTGGTTAGTGTTCCGGGTTGAGTGCGGAGATCAACTACTCGAACATGACCGTCGGAACCGTAATGAAGTTGTTTTATGCGGCCGAGTCGCCATTCCGTAGGAAGGAGACAATCATCTTGTATAAGGACGCAGTCTCCAACCTTTGGTGCCTTTTCTTGAGTTTTCCACCGATATCTCTTGTGAAGGTCCTTTATGTAGTCTTCCTTCCATCGGCGGCTGAAATCATGATGGAGGATTTTAATTCGCTCCCATCTGTTCAATAAGGATAGCGACTCCACGCCTGGCTCAGGTATGGCCAGAATGGGTGCTCCTTTAAGAAAATGCCCTGGGGTTAAGGCTGTGAAGTCGGAGGGATCTTGCGAGAGTGGTGAGATAGGTCTAGAGTTTAGTACGGCTTCGATACGAGTGAGTAATGTAGTAAACTCCTCATAATTGAATTTATGGTTACCAGCCGTTTTTTTTAAATGGGACTTAAAGCTCTTTACTGCTGATTCCCAGAGTCCGCCCATGTGTGGAGAACATGGGGGTATGACAGTTGGGATCTGCTAACTTGAGATGTGAGCATTTTTCCCGGTGTATTTTATTTACTTCATAGCTTGGAAGCAAATTGGTAAGTTGCGGTAGAACGATGGCTTGTGCATCTATTCGTATATCCGCAGTTGGAGAAACTATGGTGATTGGGCATATTTTATTAGAATTTTGAATAATTCTTCCGCCCATTCCCGAAATTTGAAAATTGGAATGTTTTATTGGCAATTTTAGCCGATTTTGAACCTTTGATGATATGAAGGATCTTTGAGAGCCTTGATCTATTAACGCTCTTAGTTTTTTATTTATTTATTTTTTTTGACTTTATTTAGCCACAGTGCCTTTCTTTATGGCTCGAAGGACCATGTACACTTAACTCACCTTATAGGTGTCGTAGGGAAAAATGCACTAAATTTCGAAAATCGTTATAAACCTTTTATTTCCTTCAAATTCACTTAAGAGTATTATTATAAAATGAATTTCAATTTACTAAACACTAGGTTTCAGACCGTTAAATATATATTATATATATACACACATTGAGGAAAGTTATTATGAAAATTATTTTAATATTAAGTGAAAACTTTAACTATATAAATGCGGGTAGCGAACGGGAACCGGGATGCTGAGAGGCTGCGAAAATCGATGTTGCTTGGACGACGTCGTATCAACGAAAGGTGCGCGCGCTGCTTTCTCTATTCCTTTTGTTATAATTAGACTGCAGAATGTCATCGCGTTTGGGTGCATGTGCGAGTATGTGTGTTAATGTGTGGTGTTCGCTCGCGTGATGAGGTGATTAGTCGATTCGGTGTGATGAATTGATGCAGATGTGATGCGACGTCGCTACTCATTTAGCCAGTGAGCAAATAACGAACGCGCCTGACTTGATTCAAGCTTCTGAGAGGGTGCTAAGGCCGATGCCATATCTGATGGCCTTGATGAAAATAAGATATCACAAAGTGGACGGTTTAGTCCGGATATAAAAACTCTTAATGCATCCTGGCGATATTTGGAATTCAAGGATTCCAAAACATTCTTCTTATTTTGATAGGTCATTAATGTTTTGTTAATAATGGCTGTTAATTTCTTTTCGATTTCATCATAAAATTCGGTTATTGTCTGTCTTCCCTGGCGAAGGGTAGACATTTCCTGTTCCAGTATGTAAACGGGTTTCTTATCCGCATAGTTAAAGTCAAGCCTAGCTATTATTGCGTCGAAATTTAGGATTGTTTACTCACTTGTTTTTGGAGCCTTTTCCAGACGTCCAATTATTTTTATGCGACACCTTTGACTTCCGTTAGTAACCACCAGTTGTGGGTGGTTTGTAAGCCACTTTTGCACGTATGTATGTATTTAGGAACTGAACAGCAAACACTTTCGAACGTATATGTGGTTTAGGAAATTATCAGCACGCACTTTGAACGTATGTATGTGAAAATGAGAATTTAGCAGCAACCACTTTGAATGTATGTATGTGAAAATGAAAATTTAGCAGCAACCACTTTTGATCGTATGTATGTGAAAATGAAAATTATCAGCAACCACTTTGAACGTATGTATGTGAAAATGAGAATTTAGCAGCAACCACTTTTGATCGTATGTATGTGAGTATCGGAAAACACGTTTGTGCACTTGTATTTGAAAATTTGAAGACACTTTTATGCGCTTTTAGTTGAAATATTGGAAAACACTTTTATGCGGTTTTATTTGAAATATTGGAAAACACTTTTATGCGATTTTATTTGAAATATTGGGAAACACTTTTATGCGCTTTTAGTTGAAATATTGGAAAACACTTTTATGCGGTTTTAATTTAAAAAAGTTCACTTGTAAAAAACACGTTGCTGTCCTCACTCGTGCTAACTCATCTAGCCAGGATGGTATTAAAGGAAGACAGGATCGAATCTGCAGATCCCACTATTTTATTCCTTATTATGGCCACTGCCTGATAGTGTTTGGAACTGCCTTGTGCGTTTTGAAAGATTTTATATTCCGTGTGAGCTGCCTGACGCCACGACACGTATCGAGACTGGTCGCCAGCGAACTTGGGCAAGGATTTGACTATGTCCAAGGATTCATCACACCTAACTGTCGTGTTGAATGAAATTTCCCTACAGCTAATATCCTTAACTTTTTTCTGTCACTTTGTTACAATATTAATCAGTATCAACTAATGTTTTATACCTTTCTTATTCTAAATATTACGGTATGAGCACTCTATTTACAGCTTCATATCCAAATAAATGGTGTCCCTGAAGTTCTTCTCTTCTCTTCTTGCTTCACAAAATCTCCTTTATGCTGGGTTGTGGTTTTTCTCTTTTCACTGGAATCGCTTTGAATTTTAACTTTCACGTAAATAGTTGTTTTATCCTTTGATTTCGAATAATAGTTTATGCTGGTTTACACTATTTTTCTTTTCACATGAATATTTTTGAATTAAATAGCTTTTTATCTTTTGATTTCAAATAAACGGTTTTGTTTTTTTATTCTTTCTCTCCATACGAATTTTATTTTAACTTCACGTAAATAGTATTTTTTTCTTGTTCAAAATGGGTTCGAACCCACGGCCACATTGGTTTATCCTTTATAAGGACTGTTTCGCGTGGCCCCACGTTGGCCGCCAGTAAATAAAACACAAGGTTTGGTTAATTATTTTTATTTCCCAACTATGTAGGGCAGCCGTTCGCGACGATCGAGTTATTAGAACTGACTTTTCGGTGCTGCACCTGAATACCTAACACCTATCAAATCCACTTGCCATCACTTCACGTTGCCACGGTTTGGGACTCTTGGTGTCGTTTGCTACTGGCAAACGTTTCCGTTGTTATGTCTGCAACATGAGCCTCGCACCTTTGATGTTTTTGCTTGCGTTGCAATCACAGGCATAACTGCACCTGTTGTTAGCGGCTACTGTGATATGTTAACTAGCATATTTTCCAGCTTTAGCAGTACAGAGAGATTGACTCAGTTAACAATTGTTAACTTATATACAAGTTACAAAAAAATCGACTTTGAACCTAAATATAAGATTGTGGAATTTTTCCAAAAGCATTGCCGTTAACGCTTATTGAAATCCCTCTGCGTTGGCGGCGTGCTGGAAATAGTTGAAGAAGAGTTGCCACACACGCGGCATTCTGAAAAAGTAATAGACGAAATGAATAAAACAAAACCTACTATAGACACTGTGGCTAGTAAACTAGCAAGCTTATTATATAATCCATTTATAAAACTACAAACTTCGAACTGAAGGGTTTCGATGGTAAGGTCTTCTGTTGACTGTCCGATGCTCGGCAAAATTGTTTACAAGTCTCATTATGGTCCATCTGCTCGGAGGATTGCCGCCAAACGTGCGCCTATACTCTCTTTGAACCGAAACTACGGACTCCAGTGCATGATAGCGGCGGACAATCCAAATTCTTGTTTCAGTGTCCCAGTTATCCATTTTTGTTAAATGTAAAAGTCAATCTGCAAAATAAAAACAAAAATTAACCAGATTCTTTAAATAGAAAAAAAGTTATTTAATTTTTTTTTGGTAGCGGGTTTCATCAGCAACCCAGTATATAAATGACTGTTCAATTATAGACCCAATTTCTTGGGGAGCACACACCTTACTTAAATTGAAAATGTCTGTATAGATTTTAGAATTTTATTTTAAACAATAAATTGATATCTTATAAAGTTATTAAATATTTTATTAAGTTATTAACACAAACATTGGCGAGACTCCAATGCCGAAGACGATTTGCTGTTGCTGGCGATCGAGTTGACGCGGATCGTCGTCCAATTCAAACATACATACGTATAAGTATGTTGCAGAGAGGCGGACCGTTTTAAACGAATGTAAATAATAAAAAAATAAATTATTTTTTGGGTTTATTACAAATGTTTTATTTCAAATGGAAATGGTCTTGTTTCCATGAGTACCAGCTTAATACTAACTATATTCTAGCCTAAAAATCAGCAGACTACACTCCCCGGAGTAAGAATGCTGACTCGGGCCACGCGAGTTATGGTAATTAAATTTTCACAACCGCCTTTATTAAACTGACTTAAGACTGACCTAATTGACATTGCTTGTTAGTTTTCTTGTTCCTAATCATAGGCTAGCTGTCTAGCATTATTTGTTAGTGCGCTTAATTCTAATATTAAGATTAGCTGTATGGACATTCTTTATATGTGTGTTTATAGTTGAGTTGACGTTGACATAACAGGAATACGCTCACTCTCAACTCAACTTAGCTGAATTTGGAACCTATATGTTATTACGATATTATTATGCTAGTACGATGTTAACCATTTACTATAGGTATATAAGTATGTATATATAGCAGCATGATTGTCATTTATTGTACTAGCGCAGCGAGTTTCGACTTTGTTCACTGAGTTCTAAAACGCAACTGAACTCGACATTCCTTCTTCTTTCTGTGCTTACCACCAAACCACTTCTCAAAGCGACAACCAAACACAGCACAATTAGAGGCTGACGCAATATTAAAATATTGATGAAATTAAGGCCTAACTATAATGTGCATCCGCTGCCATATGTTACTGTCAAAAAATGAACGAAAAGCCTGTCAAATGCATAACGAACGGAGAGTAAACATTTGAATGACTATAATGTGCTTACATGCAGAAGAAGAAAGTGTCAATAAGCAATTTGTATTTTGGTTTTGTTTCGTTTGGATTTTGCAAAAATGAACAGAAAATTAAAATATTTAAAAGCAATTAAAATTCTTAATTCGGTTTTAGACGGAATACGCATATTGACAGAAATTAGTGAAATTACAAATAAAAGAGTTCGGTCGTGTTCAGTGAGGGAAATAAACAGAAAGAGGAAGAAGGATGGTTTTTTTGTACGATATCCCATCGATTATGCAATCTTCCAATTTGCATTTTATGGTGGAAGAAGTTCTTTGGAAATTAGAAATAACTTATGCTAAAATCACATATCTTACATCATTTCGAACTTGTTTATTTCTTTTTTAATAAAACTAAATGGGGTTTAATTAAATTCACTCAATTGTCTTTATTAAATTACTCAAAAGAGTTCAGGTACATGCATTTTATGCATCTTTTTATAATAAATATATTTGTTATAATAAATATAAAGTATACTAAAAAAAATCAATGCTCCAAGCTTTTTAAAAAACGAGGAAGTTAGGTTGAACGAGTGCTGTACAATGAAAAAGTTATATTTAAAAACATTAAAATTTATACAAAGTACCTACCGACGCGGTGTGACGGAGTCCTTCAGAAACATCAAGGGTTTTAAAAAACACCATTCCTCTAAGTAGCTCATTCCGCTACCTGATGGAGCTTCTAATCTTTTGATCTCCTTGCAGAAGCGCTCCCGGAGTAGCTTCCATCTATGTTTTCATTCAAGATCTTTTAATTGAAAAACATAAAATATATATGTAGTCTTTGGATTATAAACTTTATTAATTTAATATTTTATTAAACTCACTTAACTTATTATAACTTTACATTTTAGTTTTTGGTTTATTAAGTTCACATTTTCCACAACATATTATAACATTAATTGTCAGGCAGCGGCTTGTCTGCCACTTCTGAATACTTCTGTTTTAGTCAACTATTGTCTACTATGCTCGACTGTATATTTCGAATATTGTTCGAGTGTAGTGCGAATTGATCATATGTTCCTATAGTTTTGGTCAGAGGTGCGTTTAAAAGCACGTCCGCTACGTCCCACATATATAATACAAAAATATAGGTAATATTTTACACATTTATTTTTATTTAGTAACCAATTTATTAATGTCTTATAATTTCGGCTATTGACTAACGACTGACTTGAGCTTCGCTCAGGACAGCGAGTCGAAATCTTAGCTCTAAGCAGAGAAGGTACATAAACAGTATGTATAAATAATTAGTACATACTTGCATATGTCACTCCTCCCACCAAAAAGAAAGAGCAGTGACCTTATTTATCTAAGTACATTGATTTCAGATAATATTTTAACAATTGATCATGTCTTACACCAAAGGGAACTAGTATTAATTAAGGTTCAATTTTAATACAAAAGACTTAAACTACGAACTTAAATTTCTACTTAGCTTATTCGGACTTCAATTAAAGTGAGAGATTAAACAACTGTAAAAAATAAAGTTAGAAAGCAATTGAAACGATATACATGATTTATATGGTGTAGAATATTTTAATTTTCTTTAAATTTTTTCTTTCTTTTAAATTGAGTTTTGTATTTTCTTACCTTACGATTCTTAAATTTTACAATAAAATGTTCATTGTCGGTTTCAGTTTTAACTAACGCTACATTTCTGAAAGGATTTTTCGTCTTGTCTAGACGTTTTCTAGAATTTTCTGCATTGATTAAAGAAGTATCTATGATGTTTTCTCTACGCGTTTTATTTGCATTATTTATTCTTTTTTCTTTTATAAGTTGGGCAATGAACTTAGGGGTTAACCGATTGAAAAATATGTTATATGGAGTTTTACTGGTAGTAGCATGTATTATACTATGATTGTACGTAAACAGAGTTTGTTCAATTTGCATGTATTTCAGCTCTTTGTCGTCTGAACTTTTAATTATGCGAAGTTTTTCATTCAGAGTCTTGTGAAAACGTTCAATATCTGCAATGCCCGGTTTCCCGTAGTAACTTCTACCTGAATATTGAGTTGATCACACCACTGTTTTATGTTAACATTAATAATAATAGTGTTTTTGAATATTTGTTCTATTTGTGAACTATTTTCATTACTTTTTAGCAGTTTCAACTGTCGTTTAAAAACATTGACGGGTCTTTCTGAAATTGGAATATAGGATTCAGAGTCTTCTGTTGCCGAGTGAATAGTAGCCGTGTTGGATGAAGTGTCATTATAATAGCATTCTTTAAGCTCAATACGTGACAATGCATCAGCTACAAAGTTCTCGTTTCCTGGTATGTACCTAACATCAAAATCAAAATCGTTAAGTTTCCATTTCCACCGTTGTAGTTTTGAGTTCGGTTCCTTCAAATTGTGGAGCCATTGAAGGGGTCGATGGTCGCTATTTATGACAAATTTTCTTCCATATAAATATGGGCGAAAATATTTAGTTGCCCACACAATAGCCAACAATTCTTTCTCTGTTGTTGAATAGTGTAACTCATGTTCATTGAGAGTGCGGCTTGCAAACCATACAGGGTGACCTTGCTGACTTAAAACAGCCCCAAGAGCTACGTTCGATGCATCCGTTGTTAACGTAAACTGTTTTTCATAGTCTGGGTATGCCAAAACTGGACCTTTTGTAATTAGAAGTTTTAGCGTATCTACAGCATTTGTATACTCTTCGTTTATGACTATTTGGTTGCCTTTCTTTAAGCACCGTGTTAAAGGCTTTGAAATTTTTGAAAAATCCCTAATAAATTTTCTGTAAAAGCCAACTATTTATTTAGAAAGCAGTACGTAGGTTCTTTAAGGGGACTGCGCCAGTAATATTTTACACATTTGTTTTTATTTAGTAACCAATTTATTAATGTCTTATAATTTCGGCTATTGACTAACGACTGACTTGAGCTTAGCTCAGGACAGCGAGTCGAAATCTTAGCTCTAAGCAGAGACCTTCTCTCTTCTCATAAACAGTATGTATAAATAATTAGTACATACTTGCATACAGTGTTGGAAAAAATAATAGAAACGTACAGTTTTCAATATATTTTTATTGTTTGTAGAACTCTTTCAATTTAAATACATTACGATTTAATATATTTGTTAAAGTTAATCAAAATCTAGATTTATTAAGCAAGTGCTATAAGATACAAATAAATTGTGGTCCATTTTCTAATTTTGGCCTGGAAAAAAAATAGAAACATAATATAATTTCTTCATAAATTAAAGTTTGACCCAAACTTCTTACAAAAATATTATTGTTTCAATATCTTGTTGAACCGCCGCCTTGCCTAATTACCTCTTCGCATCTTCGGTGCATCGAATGAACCAAATTTGAGCAAACGCTTTTTGGAATTGAATTCCACGATTTTTGAATCTGGGCCCACAATTCGTCTTTATTGCTGGCTTTAAAAGGTCCGATTCTCTTCTTTAGGTCTGCCCAAAGATGTTCAATGGGGTTTAGGTCTGGCGATTGCGACGGCCACTCCATAACTTGCACCCTTTCTTTCTTAAACCACTGCTTTACCAGTTTCGACGCATGTTTAGGATCATTATCCTGCATAAACTCCCACCTTATTGGCATTTCCTCTTTAGCATAGGGAAGCATTATTGTCTGCAATATGTTAACATAGTCAACTGCGCACATTTTGTTCTTTATCCTAAATATTGGACCAACGCTTTCCTCTGAGAAGCAACCCCACACCATTATGGAACCCCCGCTGTGCTTAACCGTATTTCTAGTGTATTTTGGATCAAATGCTGTGTTTGTAGGACGTCTTACATATTGTTTACCATCTGATCCAAACATATTAGTTTTTGTCTCATCAGAGCACAACACATTTTTCCAATTTTGACGGAAAAGATGTTTTCTGGCAAAAGCAAGCCTGTTGTTTTTGTTTTTAAGGCTCAGCAAGGGTACTTTTCTAGGTGTTCTGGCAGGAAGTTTGGCATCTGCCAACCTGTACCTAATGGTTCGGGTTGATACATTTAAACTCAATTCCACCTGCAGTTTTCTAGAGGACAGAAAAGGGTTAGCTTTACAATGGCGAATTAAACGCCTGTCATCGCCAGCAGTCATTTTTCGTTTTCTACCTCGTGTTTCAAGCTTTTTTACACTATGAAGGGCAGTGAACACCTTCTTCTTGGAGCATTTAACCATATCTGCTATTTTACTCATTGAGTTTCCTTTTTTTCTCAAGTTAATTATTACATTCTTCTCCTCTTCCGTGGAGTGTTTGGCTCGGCCCATTTTATTAGTTTTTATGGCAAAATAACCTATAGTATAAATTTAATCCATTTTACATTATTTTAAAACACAAGAAGACTCTATCATCGGGATTAACCAGCCTTAGGTCATCCGCGCTTTTATAATTTTTTGACCTTGTAAGGGCTTCCGATGTGTCTTCCAAAGAGCTTTCAGTATTACGCATTAAAATGGAACATTTGTCGCACTTCAATCTACATAAAACCTTCTGGTATATCGCATATCCAGTATAGTAGCGACGAACCTGTATCTTGGCTGTGCTCATCTGGAATACATATTTGTTCCACGGCAAGTTGCTCAGACTCTTTTAAATTTTCTTTCAGGTCGTCTTCCTGACCAATATTCCAGTCAATGTTTATATCGTCGTCTTCTTCGCAATTGCTGCCTGTTTGCGAGAAGTTGCGTCGCAATATATGCATGGACACTAGCCTTGCTACAATATATTGCATCTCGTGTGCTGATGGATGATTATTACATCCTAAATTTGCCCGTATCTTATAAAAAAAGTTTTCCAGTGCATCCTGGTTCATTCTCCCTAAGAGTATAAAGGATACATTCGAATATTCTTCGAATATATCGCCGCTCAATGCAATCATTGCATTTATTGTTAATACAAATGAATCGAGGCACAATATTTGGCTGACGGGCTTTTTAATATTCTTTATGTACTCTATGCAAAGCGTCTTGCAATCCAATTCGTCGAACAGATCATTCATACGTTTCATCAGCAGTTGGGTTGCTTTAGCGCATTTTTTTAAGTGCTCATCGGAGCCCAACAAATTTTCCTTTATTGCCATATCAATTGCCGCGGCGACCGAATTGCTAAATACTTGTGTCGCTCTTGACACTGACATTTTTTCCATGCTTCCGGGGTACACATGCGAATAGGTTAATTTAGGGCACATTTTAAAATTAACGTTCGCATATATTTTTCGGACAACTTTAAAAGTAGTCAGCCCATCTTGTGTTTCAACGTCATACTTTAAGATCATATTGCGCATGCATTTTATTTTTCTTTCGTTATGAAAGAAATATGGTTTTTCGTTCGTAGCGCCTAATAGGTGCCTCAATTTGGTATTTGATGTACCTTGTTCGCACACTATTGATTTAATTTTAAGCCCGATTTCTTCCGAGGCATTTATATTGCTGTAAATTTAGCACAAGGAACAGCTTCATTTAAAATCCGCTTTGACGAAATATCTTTCTTGTGAAAATGTCTTTCACATATATATACATTTTTTTTCACTGGTAACTGAAGATTGCAGGCCTTCACCCAATTATTTCTAGCAACTTCCGTTTTAGGAAACGTAAAAAGTTTTGCTCCACCGGCACAGTTGCTAACGCAGCAACTTTTGTACGGGCGCGCCGGTTGAAATAATTGGGTTGGGGCCTCA
The DNA here is from genome assembly GCF_023373825.1 of Bactrocera dorsalis. Taxonomy (NCBI): domain Eukaryota; kingdom Metazoa; phylum Arthropoda; class Insecta; order Diptera; family Tephritidae; genus Bactrocera; species Bactrocera dorsalis. Next base: position 44,533,208 of record NC_064307.1, read on the forward strand.
TCTAAAAAAATTGTAAATAAATATAAAGATACATAAATATAAAATATATATAATAAATACTAAATTTCAAAATAAGTATATGTATATGTAATAATATTAAATAGTATATGCACCCACAGGCAATTAAATTAACCCTTATGTTAGTAACCAACTTTACCGACGTCTTTTAGCAACCGGGTACTGGGGTACCCACGATCTGAGTATTAAAAATTTTGTGTTTTATTAAAAAAAAATTCTAAATTTTTTCTAAAATTTAATAATCGGTGACAATTTAAAGAAAACAAAATAACAACGTAGAATCGTGAATCAATGCCTTAAAGAGTAGTGTAAAAATTGGCGGCTCCGTACCGAGGTAGTGGTAGAAACATTTGCATGGATAACTTCTTTACTACTGTAGCAGTTGCTGAACATTTATTGTTGTGGCATATTACCATTGTTGGCATGCTGAAAAATAATAAACCTTACATCCCTAGTGTTATGGGAGCGAATAAGACACGGGAGCAGTATTCGACAGTTTTTGAATTTCTTGTATGTGCGACCGCAAACATATTAACATATTAAAACACACACACGCACGTGTATGTGCACCCGCAACCAAATTACCAAAACACACACACGCACTTAAATAAACACCCATAATATAAAAACTGAACTGCACTTACCCAGGTATAATGGTTCCAATTGCATCTCTTTCGAAATGTTTCTCACAAATGAATGAGTTGGTGGCTGGAAAGTGGTCAGTGGGAGAAATTTTTAGATTCTCCTTCCACTTTTTAGCCAGCTTCCATTCATTTGGGAAACGAAATAGGCGTAGTACCCCACCGTTGGTACTATCGCACCCGCGCACGCGACACTTACGAATTTTCGGCATGGTTCACTTTTTAAAATTAATTAATACAAAATTCACGACTTAACCGCACAACAACAGGTCTTACCCGCACAAAATCAGAAAACTTTATGAAAATTGGCGCAATTATTGGCACTTCAATTTTATATAAAGTTTAAAACATATTTACATATGAATACATAATATATTTTATTTTGGCGCAATTATCGGCACTTGTCAATTGGGCCAATATACATATAAGTAGGGGAAAGAAGGATGGTTACTTTCATATGTGTGTACAATACTTATTTGCATATGACATATACATACAAAGAACATGTAAGAAGAAGATTTTTACAGGTTCCCTGGTATGTGATATGTAAATATTTATTTGATTTTGGCGCAATTATTGACACTTGTCTTAATATACAAAATTGGGCCAAAACGAAACAAAGAAATACATAATTACTTTTATACATACATATGTCAATATGGAAATGCCGACGGCAAAACGCAAAGGCATACATTGCATATATGTAAATTATTCGTTCTTCCACTTAAATGTGGAAAAAAAACAAATTTTTTAAAGTTTAAACATTTATTGAACTTTTCCTTACAGCTACTTAATTTCGACTAGTCTACCTTACGACTGCTTAAATTCGACTGCTTAATACTAACAATTCTGTCTTACACTATACCTATCAATAATTTATGGTCACATTGCACTTCAATGTGACCGTATAAAATTCGGCTGCGCTGACGTTGTAACTCTGCTGTGGTGTTGTTGTTGATTTCCGCAAATTGTTATTTTGCGTTTCCTGTTTTCGAATTAATGCAGACGTGTCGTCAGCAATTTTGGTTTATTAATTTTATTGTGTTTTTATTCGCTTGTGTTATTGCTGTGTTAGCTAATTTATTATTATCTAACTAATTTGGTGTTAACTCCTCCGCCCTTAAATTCGAGCGTCCTCGTTCGTTCAAACTATTAGGGTTATTGGCACTTATGACGTGGGAGTTTCCGATGTGTCTTCTTTGTTATTGGCCACATTCACGTTTACATTGTAGCTCGATGGTTCTATTAGTTTTGTCTTGCAATTCTTCCTTATGATTGGTGCAGTGCCTATTGTTGCTAGACTGATCAGGCAAATAACTACTAATGAAAAATTTGTTATTAGAGCTGCTGTGTGGGTTGTCTGCAGTGTTTGTAAATGATTGGTGTTATTTATGTGGAGTTCCTTCATCATCTCAAGGCTGAGAATTTCTTCCTCTTTGTTCGAAGGGATATTTGACTGTAGGATTGCGGGTAATGGTTTGCTAGTTAGTATTTCGTTAAAGGAGTGTTTTTGGTTGTCGATTAAAACTGTGGAATTGCGATATTGAACGGCGTATGATCCCACAAGATTTATTTTCTGATTATCGATTTGAATTGTGCCATTATACTGGTTTAATAATATGATGCCAGGGAAGATGTTTTCTATCGATGGGATGTGCTGGTTATTTATTTGAGTGCATTCTGCTGGTTCGCTTCTGAGTAATTGCGGGACACAAGTAGTGTTACTAATATCTATCATATTCTTATAGTTACAAATTCTTATATGATTATTTTCATTACATTTTGTTTTTATTCCAAATACTATATGTTTACTACATGTTACGATATCCTCATAGGGAATTTTATTAATATATCTATTTTTCTTTATGGGTTTGATTACAATTGAATCGCAAATTTCTTCGTTTATTAATGGTATTCCTATCATATAAAATAACATTGTTTCATTTGAGGCTACTTTTATATTCGCAAATTCTAGCGATTCTTCTACATTATTTAATGTGAAGTTATTTTTTATAAAAATGGATTTTGCTAATGCTAGTTCTTCATTTGATAAAATATACGAATTGACGATTCCGGCTTTGGCCCAATGAATCGCATAATCAATATTAATAATTTCTTCTTTTACAATCTTTAATTTATATTTTAGTTCTATAGCAAAATTGCGTTGTACATCTTTATGAGATTGTACTGTTTTTAAAATCTTATTTGATACTCTCGTAATATTATTTATCCTATCAAAAATTATTTTATTTATTACTACTTGATTATTATTATTGTTTATTATATTATTTATTTGATTATCTAAAATTACTAAGTCGTCATGATCGGGATTTCCCGCGATCCATTTCCAGACTTTTCCTATTGTATCTATGGATTTTTTAAATCTTTTGGGTCGTAATCTATTTAGGTAAGTTTGGGTAAGGGTTAATTCATTTATCAAGATGGGTAGAAAGGGATTTTCTGATGTTATCTTGGTTTTAATAGTGTTGTCCATTTCGTCGAGTGTCATTTGAAATGCGCCTAGGTCTACTTTATGTATTATTCGGTAGGTTCCTGTTTGTATTCTTGTCAATCCTGTATCAAATGTTGCTAATTGTGAATTTGTATAGTCTATTATTTTAAAATCAGCGTACACCAAATGTACGAAAAATACTATACACAGCTTCATGATGATCCTCGAAACCGATGAGTGTGTATTTGTCCTGTTCCGTGTTTGTACTGGGGTACACTTCCTCACACTGTTTTTGTTTTGTAGGCTTTTTGCTGCTGTTCCTTGTCGGTGTCGCTGGAGCGTCCAGGAAGGATTTTCCTATCCTTTTCACGCTCTTAATGTGTTGGTTACTTTTTTATCCTTTAATCCGCTCGGCCTGTAGGACCACTTGTCACCAGTTAAAGGCTAACCTTGTCTTTTTCGCGGCGTTTTTTTTTTTAACGGCACTTTTAACTTTTCGCGAACCGAACAAGCTTTCTTCTTTAGCTCGGGCGCCAATTATTCGTTCTTCCACTTAAATGTGGAAAAAAAACAAATTTTTTAAAGTTTAAACATTTATTGAACTTTTCCTTACAGCTACTTAATTTCGACTAGTCTACCTTACGACTACTTAAATTCGACTGCTTAATACTAACAATTCTGTCTTACACTATACCTATCAATAATTTATGGTCACATTGCACTTCAATGTGACCGTATAAAATTCGGCTGCGCTGACGTTGTAACTCTGCTGTGGTGTTGTTGTTGATTTTCGCAAATTGTTATTTTGCGTTTCCTGTTTTCGAATTAATGCAGACGTGTCGTCAGCAATTTTGGTTTATCAATTTTATTGTGTTTTTATTCGCTTGTGTTATTGCTGTGTTAGCTAATTTATTATTATCTAACTAATTTGGTGTTAACTTGTACATACAAGTGATCTCTTGCTTGAAAGCAAAAATTGAAGCATGAGAAATTGAAATGCATATGTCGGAATGGGGTTGTGGCTATTCATTATTAAAGCCGCCTCTGAAATATTGCTGCGAGTTGTGCATCGGCTGTGACATTTCGTGACCACTCTTCTATGACGCTCAGCAACTACTCAATTACTTCACAATATTGCATCATCCAAGCATTGTCTGAAACGCAACTGATCAAATTCGCCGCGATTGCTCTCTTTCTCTCTTTCTAACACGTTGTCACGCCGAGGCTACGCGAAACAGGGAGCTCTGCTGAACATGAGATGAGACAAAAATGGAATACACATTTTATTTAACAGAGATGCCAATATTTCAATTGAGATGACAGTTTTATTAGAGCTGACAAAATTGGTTCATGTTGTTTGTTTTTTTTTTTTAACAAAATTAATAGCGATTCGACACGACCTTCCTGACCATCACACGTCCTCGTGTGTAAAATAGATTCAAAATAAAGTAACTCAGTCTGAAAATCCATCCAAAATAAATCAAAAGTATTAGTTAAACGTAACTTTTCATAGTCCACATTACAATTATTATTATTAATATGCTGACCAACCTAACTGACAGAAGTGAGAAGGAAACCCATACTACGAAGACTGACTGCGGATTCCAAAGATATGTTAACTTTGTACCAGGACAGCGCATCGGCTTACCGCAATGCCGATCACCAGACATCACATAAGTCAACACATTAACTCGTGTACCTATAGCACTGGCAATTCGACATGCGGCCCACCTAAGGGTTTGGCGTCCCAACTAACGCATTGAAATCCATCAACGCAGATTATTCGCCTGAGTCCTCAAACGGATTCGTGTCGTCTCTTTGCACGTCTTCTAACTCATTGGAATCCACCAATGAATCTCTGACGTATCTTTCAACGTCTTCGCTCTCATTGGAATTCACCAATGAATCTCTAACGTCTCTTTCGACGTTTTCAGACACATCACACATATCCAATTCCTTAGGAATCTCTTCTGTCGGCATGCTCCTTAAAGCTTCATGCGCATACTTATATGTATGTCCGCTTATTCACCAAAGACTTTAGAGCATACCGATCTCCCTCCAGCACCTTTGTCACCAGGAATGGACCTTTAAATTTTTGGTCTAACTTTGTTTGGTGTCTCTCTTCATTTCTGAGTAGAACATAATCGCCAACCTTAAAATTTTTAAATTTAGCTTTGTTCTTATCAAATCTAGCTTTATCATACAATGCATTTTTCTTCATATTTTCTTTTGCCATATTTCTTACAAAATTTACATCAACTTTATTATTATCTTCACATATTGGTAACATGATAAAAGGTCTGGCTTCTTTCCCAATTAGCAATTCAAGAGGACTAGCTTTTGTTACTCGATTTGTTGTACAATTTATAGACTGTTTAAATGAGTTAAGCATCCACCCCTTCTACTCGGAAAAAACTGGCCCATCCTAATGAAATAGCGCAATTCACCACAGGATGCCACTACAATATAAACCACCGCACTCACACCTACCCAACCAACAATGCAATGGACAACGGGGAAGCTGACTCATTCGATATCAACACCCAGTCCGATTCGCTACCACAATTCGTTCTACACAAGCCGCCCAGTCACAACTCTCTTGTTTTTTCGCTGAGACACCGCACCGTGTCAACACCTCGCTACGCTACCGCGATTACACTTTTCGACCTCCATCCGCGAGAACTCGATCGCCAGCTCCAGCAAGTCGGAACAGGATTCTCGCCGCCCCGTTCATCGACACTTATTTTTATTAACATTAAATTGTGTAAAACTTATAAATACAAAATTTATTATTCCGTTTGATAAATTGTTAAAATACAAACAAAATTTGTTTTCACCAAACATAAATTTTGTATACCTTTGTTCATAGACAATGGTATGTCTCCTAAGGCATCTTGCCAAGAACGCTAGCTACTTTCAAAGGCAGTTAACATACGTTTTCGCACACTCATAATGCGCTCCACTTGTCCATTTGCTCGACTAGCTCCTGTTGCAACTAGATGTAATTGGATTTTTTGCAAGGAACAGAAATCACTAAAACATGAGCCTGTAAAGCATCTACCCTGATCTGCGATGATTCGTGTTGGTACTCCAAATATAGATATTGCTGATTTTAAAGCGTCTATACAGCTTTCAATATTAATATTTACCGCGTGGTGCAAATAAACAAATTTCGTAAATGCGTCTATTTGTACGATAATATACTCCTTCTGATCCTTCTTGCCACTTAATTTGCCCGTAATATCCATATGGATCGTGTGCCATGGAACCTCTACCTTGGGTATTGGTTGGAGTTCGATTGGCAACTTTCCCGAAGGAGGTTTAGTTAGTTTACAAGTAATGCAATTGTCTACAAATTTACGGACGTACTTCGTACATTTTGTCTAACGTTTTTTCCCATCCTAAGTGTACGATTGATTCATGCATATGGTTTACTACCGACCATCTGAAAGCTCTAGGGACAACTGGAAGACATCTAGTTTTGCCGTTTCGCTGAATTTTACGGAAAAGAGTATTTGAGCGCAATTCATAACTTCTTGCTAAATTCTCTTCGAGTTCATTGTTTTGAATTTTAGATGCAATAGTTGAAATCTCTGAATCTTTTTGTTGCTCAGCAAGAAGCCAGTTATCTGTAATTTCAGCTAATAGGGTATGCTTCTTTTCTATACCTGTATGAGCAATTGTCTTAGCCGGCTTACATATGGGATTACGCGAAAAAAAATCAACATGAGTCATTTTAGCACCTGGCCTATACTGAATGTCAAAGTCGAATGACTACATATGTATATGCCCACCAACGGTGCACTCTTGGCGTTAGTTCAACTTTAGTGCGAGTGGCTTTTAGCGAATTGCAGTCAGTCAATACGACGAAACGTCGGCCATGTAAATAGTGCCGAAAATGTTTCAGGGAATTATACACAGCTAAAGTTTCAAGCTCATATGAATGATATCGTGACTCCGTAGGAGATGTTTGTTTGCTAAAATACTCGATAACGCGAGGTTTATTATCTATTTTATGGAGTAGAATAGCGCCATAGCCATACATACTTGCATCAATATGCAGCTCAATGGGATACTGAGGATCAAATATAATAAGAACGGGTTCATCTATTAATGTTTTGATAATTTTTTGTCGTATTTGCTCGTGTTCGTGTTTCCATTCAAATGTTTTATTCTTACAGGTCAAACAGTATAATGGTTTCATGATTTCTGAAAATTTTGACACAAATTGCCGAAAATAAGAGGCAAGGCCAATAAATTGTCTTACTTGGGTCACGGACTGTGGAGGGGGTAAGGCGACCAATGCTTGTATTTTGCGTGGATTTGGTCGGATTTCACCCTCACTAGCAAGAAACCCAAGATATTCAATGCTTGATTTAAGGAATGAGCATTTGGAAATATTGAAAGAAAACCCAGCCCGTGATAACATTTTTAAAACCGTTCTTAGCCTTGTTAATGCTTCCTCTTTGGTTTGTGCAATAATCATGATGTCGTCCATATAGACGATTACGTAAGAATAGGCAATCTCACCTAACGCTTTTATAATTGCCCGCTGAAATACAGATGGAGCATTTTTTAACCCAAACGGCATAGTTAGGAATTCGTATTGGCCCTCTGGAGTCACAAACGCTGTACGCTCAATCGAATTTGGATTAATAGGGATCTGGTGGAACCCGCTGGCCATATCCAAACAACTAAAGAATCTTGCTCCACGTAGCCTAGATATTTGGTCGCTAATTAGCGGCAAGGGATATTTGTCACCAACTGTGTTTGCATTTAGCTCGCGGTAATCTATACAAAGACGATCTGATCCATTTTTTTTTTTTAACGAGTAGCATAGGACTGGCAAATGAGGAACTACTGGGCGAATTATTTTGGATAATAGCAATTCCTTAATTTTATTTCTCACTATTTCTTTTTCTTCTATACTAAGCCTGTATGGTCGTCTGTGTACAGTTTTAATTGGGTCAATTAAACGTATTTCTAACTCACCAGTTGTGACGCGGCTTTTCGGAAATCCGTCTATAAATGATTTTGAAAATTCATTTAAAATATCTAACAAATTTTCTTTATCTACACCACACAATTCGGTATCCACATTAGCAAGATTGACATTATTTTTCAAAGCAGAAAGGGTATGTACAGACTTAGTCTTACATAATTTGATTTCATCATTTGTTATCGTAGCACTAAATCCCTGACTTAAGATTTCTCGACCAATTATTATATTGTAATTAATGCAACTGTTAAGTACTACGTGATAAAGGACTTCAAGACAGTATTCACTTATAATCACTTTTGACAAAATTTGTAATGTACTAGTGACAGTATTATTTCCAATACCCTTTAATGTAACGATGTTATTAACTCGTGTGCCTGAGAGTTTCATAGACACAGATTCCCTTACGAGTGAACACTCGGCTCCAGAATCGAAGCAAAATGGATACGACTCACCGGATGAAATCAATGTTCTAATTGGCTCAGCAACATGGCATAGGTTAACGCGTTTTTCGTCCGTTTTTGCTTTGGCTTCCCATCGGCTGTCGTTTAGGGCACGCTGATGCAATATGCCCCTCGTTTCCACATCTGTAGCAAGTAATTGGTCCAGCTTTTGATTCGGATGAACGTGCAGAACTCGAACTTGGTCCTTGTGGCTTCATGTTATTTTTCCTGGAGCGGCAGTCGGCTATTTTATGACCCATTTTTCCGCAGAAATGACATTTAACAGGTGTCTGCAGGCGCACTTTCTTGCTTACAAAATTTTCCGGATGGGAATGCTCCTTTCGCTTAGCAAACGAAAATGCCCTTAGCTCATTTTGCAACTCGTTGCGCGTCTTAATAGTGGTTGTAAGCAACGTGCGTTGCAACCGAGCATCTATGGTTGCCAATGCAATAAGGCTACCGACACTGCAATTTCTTCTGGTGTCATTGTCTTCCATTTTGCCATAAGAGTAGTCACCAATCGGCTTCCATATAGCGCCAGGCATTCGCCGTCATTTGGGCGGCTGTTTAAAACATTAAATACCGATAAATCATCGTGCGAGTGGGTTCTGGTAAATGGTCCCTAAATGTTTTAAGTGAAATTCGGTTTATCTCACTTGTTGTGTAAGTGTTATCGCCATGAGTCAAATTTCTGTTATGGATTCTATTTGCAAGTTTGTTAATTTGAAAATAATAATTTTCTATAGTTCCTTGTAGTCTACAGGTTTTAAGATTGTCCATTAAATCATTACTACTAAGTTTTTCACCGAAGTTCTTTGTAAGTATGTCTTTTAAAATGTCCCAAGTTGTTACGTTAATGTATCTATGAATTGCTTCTCTGGTTTTGCCAACGCATTTGTTTTTAACATATCCAAAAAGTATACATCGGTTAGTATTGTCAAATTCCGAAATTGATGGTATGATGTTTTCAACGTGACTTATAAAATCTGGCAGTTGATTCTGATCATTGCCATCAAAGCTTTCAATATTTTTAATACAACTTAAAATAAAGTTAAATTTGCTCACTTATAAGGCGTCCATTATTAAAAGTGTATTTGTTTTAAAATAATAACGTAAAGAAAAGGTTATGTACTATTATGAAAAGTAAATGTAAGAATAAGCAATAAATATATATAAGTATGTAGATAAATGGCTAGTCAAGCAATATATAATAGCGCAGTGATAACATATGTACATACATGTGTGTACTCAGTAGGTTAGCACAAAATGTTCATACATATGTAATTTTTGGCGTACAATTACCTATGTACGTATCTTCTTGTTGTTTTGTGTTGTAACTGCTAAGCTTGTTGCTCCCGTTGCAATTTGATTGTCGACTCTACTATTTGTGCCGGTGTACTTATTGTTATTATTGAAATTGTTGTTTCTTCTGATGTTCTTTGAATTTACTTCTCACTCTCGTTCGTTGCGTTGTTACAAGTGCTGTGTTGTTGAATTCGATGTCCTTTGTGGAGGTCACAATTGCATTTTTATTTCAGAGAATCCGTAATTTGTTGTTGGTATTATTTAATTGCTTCTGTATTTATGTATTGCAAATATATGTAAGTAGTTTTTGTTTTATAAATCGGTATGCTTTAACTTTCGAAGAGTTCCCGATTGTTTTTGCACTTCAGAGTAATCACTGAATTTTTGTTTTTGCAAGAAGTTTTTCTCTAACCTTCGTAGAGGTCGAAATTGTTTTTGCACTTCTGAGTTTTTGTTTTTGAACTAAGAACTAAGTCTCTAAACTTCGTAGATGTCACAATTGTTTTTGCACTAAGAAAAATCACTAATATGTTGCTGTTTTAAGCAGACAGTATTTAACCTTCATAGAGGTCATGTTCAAACTCAGTTATTTTTAACTGATTTGTTATACAGTTTCAAACACCTCATTCAAGTTCATTGACCTGATTAAAGCCCGTTATTACAAACGCACTTTTCACAAATTTCACCAAATTTATAATTTGATGCTGCTACTTATTATATTTAACTTGACGTTTTTCACATTTATTGTTCCGTATTTTCTAATAACTTTTAAGCCTTTGAAGTTAGTATAATTCACCAATTTTTCAATTTTTAGGTGCACAGACTGAACAATATTTAAATCTTCTTAAATTTTGTTTAAGTTTTAATCCTCGTCGCCATTAATATTCTTTAATGAAACACAATCTTCAGTGTCACATTCAGAACTGGTTTTCTTTATTTTCTTATATTATCACTAAGCATAAATAACATAGAGCTTATTCTAATTTCTCTTATTATTCAATATTATGCTGTTACGATAAGTTCTCTTAATACTCTTATATTTAATGTTGCTGTAGCATCATACATAATTTGTATGTATGTATGTATGTATACATTATTATATCATACAATTTCGAATGTATTCTTTCATTCTTTTCCTCATTTCGGGCCAATAATACAATTTCTCTATTTGTTTAAGATTTTCATTATAGCTTCGATGAGCTCTAGTATGGGTTTGTTGTATTAATCCGGATTGATCTTCTTTATTAATAATAACCATTGGAAAAAGTTTGGTAAATACAAATTTGTTTTGAAAAGTTTGTTTCAGAGCTTCTTGGATTTCGTGCAAGTCTTCAACAGTGCAGTGTATCGCTGTCACTAACTTTGGTTGAATATATGTATTCTTTCAAAATAATCATTATTCCATTTTATTCTCAAAGGTTTCGATTAACTCATGAATCGTGAACCTATTTGTACTTTTAATGGTTTTTGTGTTTCCTCTATTTGATTGTTTTCGCTACTCTGTACCGAGTGTTCTGAATCTTCCGATTCGTTTGATAAATGGTTTAACTGAAGACGGGTAAGTGCGTCTGCTACTACATTGGTTTTACCGGGTTGGTACACAAATTTAGGAGAGAATTCTTCTATAATTGCGTGCCATCTTTTCATTTTTGTATTCGGGTTACGGGGTGATAAAGCAAATGTTAATGGTTGATGATCAGTATGTATTTCCAAATTGGTTACACCGTAGAGATAATTTCGTAGATTTTTTAGTGCCCAAACAATGGCATAAAGCTCCTTCTCAGTAGTTGCGTAATTTCTCTCAGTTTTATTAAGAGTTTTTGAAATGAAGGTAATTGGTTTACCTCCTTGTGATAGTACCGCACCCATTGCAAAGTTAGATGCATCGGTAGTTAATAAAAATATTTATGAGTAATCGGGTTGTGTTAATTCCATTTCTGAAGCCAAATGATTCTTTAATTTATTTAATGCAGATATTCCTTCCTCATTTAGAGTTATTTCAAATTTTTTTGATTTATTTTTAGAAATCCTACCATTTTCTCCTGATAAGTATTTTGTCAAAGGTGTAGCTATCGCTGCATATTCTTTAACAAATTTACGATAATATCCTGCAAGCCCTAAGAAACCTCTTAATTCGCGCAAATTTCTTGGTATTGGATAATCTAATATTAATTTTATTTTATTTGGGTCTGTTTTGATAACATTCTGAGCTGCTACATAACCTAAAAACTCTATTTCTTCTCGAAAAATTTTGATTTTTCTAATGAAATTTTCATATTAGCTTCTTTTAAAATTTGCGTAATTGTTTCTAAATCCTTCAAGTGTTGAGTTATATTTTCCGAAAAAATAATTATATCATCCATATAAACGTGACAAATTTTTCCAATATGTTCTCGCAATATGTCATCCATTGCCCTCTGAAAAATTCTAGGAGCATTTTTTAAACCAAAAGGCATCCTCAAAAACTCATATTTCCCATTATTAACGGAAAAAGCTGTTTTCTCAATATCATTCTTTGACATTATAATTTGATGAAATCCTGATTCTAGATCGATGCTTGAAAAATATTTTGCCTTGCCTAAATTAGACAATATTACGTTAGTATCTGGAATAGGGTAACGATCGGAAATTGTATGCTCATTTAGCTCTTTGTAATCTATTACCATTCTAAGTTTTGATGTTCCATTCTCATTTGTACCTTTTTTTGGTACCACCCAAATAGGTGAATTATACGGACTTTTACTCGGTCTTATGATATTTTCATTCATCAATTTTTTTATTTCTTCATTAATAAAGGAATTTACAGATTTCGCCGAGTTAATAATACAGAAACCAAACTTCTTTGCTTAGTTCTATACTTTCGCAATAGGGTTACAAATAATAAGACGTGCTTCTTCGCTTGGGTCTATTTTTCAACTGCCACAGATCTCTATTTTTCTAACTGTGCTGCTTAGATTCTAGTTTGTATGTGCGCACAGGCACTTATACATGTGTTTATCTTATACTTACATACATACACACATCTGCACGCATGCCAGAAGAATTTGCCTGGTCAGCAGAAATGTGTAAAACGGCCCTTACACGGTCACACATGCTTGCGAACATGGCTTGATGTACAAGTTCGACGTTTTCGTTCACACGGTCATGCATGTGTGTGAATTTCATTTTCGTTCAGCTTTTAACGAGTAAACACGGCACGCGCATTAGTGGCAGCTCTTCTGATTGAAGAAATTTTAGAAATGGAGGAAGAGGAAGAAATTGCAAAAAGTGGCAAGGAAAAACGAATTTGGGTGCAAGATTGGCGTAAGAAAAGACCAAAACGCTCGCATACAAATTTGTTAAAAGAGCTGGAAATATCTTGCTCAAAGGATTACAAAAACTTTTTAAGGATGGATGTTGCAGTTTACAACGACCTCTTGGCGCCGATAACGCCATTAATCGAAAAGCAAGATACTATTATGAGAGATGCAATTTCACCAAATGAACGTCTTTCGGTAACGCTAAGATTTTTGGCCACTGGAGAGTCCTACGAAAGTTTAAAATTTCCGTCACGCATTGCTACCCCAACTTTGAGCAAAATAATAATAGAAACATGTGAATCAATAGTAAAAGTGCTCAAGGATTTTTTTCAACAAAAAACATAAGACATTTTTCAAAATGTAAAAAACTAAACCCATAAAGGAAGGAATAGGAGTGCTTATAAGCTATACTTAAAATAATTACATTTCAAAAAAGTGTTATTCAACAAAAAACATAAGACATTTTTCAAAATGTAAAAAACTAAAGCCATAAAGGAAGGAATAGGAGTGCTTATAAGCTATACTTAAAATAATTACATTTCAAAAAAGTTAGGAATAATCTGAGTCGGTGAATAATTCATTAAAATTGCTATATTTTGTGCTCGGGTCAAGATCGTTTCCATTAGCATGCGAATTTATGCTGATTGCAAGTGCAAACTGAGGTTGTTGTGGTCCAGAGTGATGATGTATGATGACTGCTCTGGATGGCTGGAGTTGGTGCGCATGGGATTGAAGTGATATAAGCTCAGGACTTTGCAGCGGTGTGGACACAAAATATTGCGAAGCTGCAGATGAAGTATCGCTCGAAAGAAATGGTGTTGAAGAAGATCGTGGTGGATCGTGTGTCGTTTTATTTTCAAATAATTTGTAGGAGCTTTCATCCAAGCATTCCAATGCTCCTTGATATAAAACTTCCATTATTGCTTTGTTGGCAAAGAGTTGTTGTGTGGAAGAAAGTTTTCTGAAAAGCAATTCCCACGTTGAGCTCAATGTGCTTGCATCGTCCTTCGGTTGGTTTGAATTATCAAGAGCTTCAACTGCCTTAGCTAGCAACTCACTCCTTTCTTTTCGGCTATAGTTTTTTTATATTTCTTTGCAGAAGGTAGTCGATTCTGAACGATATAAAAAATAATATTGTTATTATTTCAGATGCCCAAAAATGAAGAAGAATGGAAAATTATTGCTACGGAGTTTTTTGAAATGTGGAATTTTCCGAATTGTCTTGCTGCTATTGATGGCAAACATTGGAATTATATCTTCAAGATTTCGTGTTTTGCTGACCACCATAAATTTATCCCCAGAAAAGTGCTCAAAAATTGTACTTGCGATATGTTATTTGCATAATTTTTTAAGTAAACGAAGTAGCGCTTCATATCTTCGCCGAATAGAAGAGAATGATAAGCAATTTATTGAAATGGCAGAATTGCAAAATACCACAAGCCGAAACTATTCCAACAACGCCAAAGAAATTCAAAAATTCAATAGTGTCGGTTCAACGCCAATAGTGTCGGTTCATTGGAAAATTAACTTTATAAAAAAAATGTATACAAAATAGTCATTAAAAATAAATACATATTTTGTAAATTAAAAAGATTGTATTATTTACTTACTTCTTCAACAATATCTCTTTCATTCTCCTCAATTTCTATTGAGGAATGGCCGCTTAATTGCACCTCCTGATCTTCCAAAAACGAAAGGTCGTCAAAATACCACAACGTCGGCATGTGTATGTCCTCCACACCAGCGCCAGATTTTTCGCTTCTCTTTTTCTTTTTAAGTTCGCGGCGGTAAGATGACCGTAATGAATTAATTTTACATTTTAAATTGTCCAAGCTGCCGTTGGTATCAATTTCCTTTAATTTTGTTAAAAGCACTTCATAAGCTGCATTCTTTTTGTTTTTATTTTTGTAACACTCACCTTTTACCTGCCAAAGTTCTGGAATACTTCGATAGAGTTCAAAGAACTCTTTCCAAAACTGTTCGTTCATGCGCGACACCATTACTGTACACTGTCTTTTTTCGACTGAAAAAATGCACTGCGTGCATCATGCAGCCCTTCACACGATCACACTTGTGTGACACACCAGCAGAAATATTAAACAAGTTTAAAAATTTTGAACATGCGTGACAAGCATGTTTTTTCCCCTTTACACGGTCAAACTTGGTGTGATGTCACACATGTTGTCACACATATCTGACCGTGTAAAGGCCGCTTAAGTAAATTTGATTCGTTTCAAGATAGAGTTCGTGTATGAAGTCTATCTTGAAATGAATATTGCTAATTCATTATTTATTTTTAGGGAGTTTATGTCAATATGTGACTATATTGTCTGCTCCATATCGGATCCTCATTTTTCATTCTTATTTCTGCTTTTACTTTTGTAATGAAGGGAAAGTTTGTATTGATACTTGAATGCATTTTAGCAATTTTTTCTTTTATATGTGTTTTAAGATCCTGCAATTCTTCCTCCTGATTTTCATTGTTTGAACTTTCGGAATTCTTTACCGAATAATAATTATCATTATCACCATACATTTCTGAGCCACTTTCGCCCAATATTGAATAGTTATCATTCATGTTGCTGGCAAATTCATCGGCTGGCGTTGTAGAACTTTTTCTTTTCACAATATTTTCTTTATATAATTTGCCGGTATTATCATCGGCTGGCGTTTTAGGACCTTTTTGTCCCAAAATAAATTTTTTTAATAAAATATTGCCGGTATTATCTTCGGCTGGCTTTACGGAATCTTTCTGTTCCTTATTGTTTTCTTTTTAATTTTTACTAATATTTCTCTCGGTTAAATGTGCAGAAACTTTTTGTTTCTTGATTTTTAAGTTTTCTCCATTTTTATTTTCAAAATAAATGTTCATACTGTTTGCTTCATTATTATTACTATTTTTTCCATATAATTTATTTTCCTGTTGGGCACGTCGATAAGTGCCTCAATTTTTTCAAGGAAATTATATCCTAAAAGGAGATCCGATTCTAAACCTTCTATTTCGTAGAAAATTTCTTCGACCCCAAATATGGTTATTATATGGTAATGCTTTATTATGGAATAGCCGTTCACAGTTTTTATCCGTTTATAAATGGCTAGTTCGTTTTTGTTATTATAAACCCCAGGCTTAATGTAGCAAGAGGTTGCTCCTGTATCGATTAGAGCTTTTAAACTTTTTTTTATTTTTGAGTCGTAGAGCTTTAGATAGGGGAGTTCATCCCCTCTTTGCCTAAAAAATGACTCTCATTAATGTTGTTTATCTTCTGGGTTTTCTCCTGTGGGCGAAAGCTATAATTGCTTTCCCTTGGTCGTTTTATTCCTTGGACGTTTTTATTTGAAGTATACCTATTTGGTTGGTCCATATTGGCTTGATGGCTTGTACTGGCCAATGGTTTTCCAAAATTTTGGTATTTATGGCTATTGTTTAGTTGCGGCTTTGGGTAATTTGCCCTTCGGTATGATCTAGATATAGATGGATCTATATCCATTGGTTCTGGTTTTGGCATGTTGCTCCTCTGAGGAAATCGTAAATTATTACTTGGATAAAACTCTTTTAATCTTGTCCTTTCATTTGCAAAGTTTTGTGCAAATCGAGCTCTCTGATTATTGGACTCTATTTCCTGAGCTTTGGCCAATGCGTCGGGCAAATCTTTCGGGCAGAGGGAAAATATAATATCTCTTAATGGAGCGTTAAGTGCAGTTATAAATATTCTAAGAGTCTGGTCTCTATTCTTTTTGTTCAATTCTTTGGTTATTGGTGCGGCCCCTCCATAAGTCATAATGGTTTCATTAATCATCAACGTTAGTTTTTTGTTAACTAAATTATAATATTCAATGACCGTCATTGAACCTTGTCGTAGAACACTCATTTCTTGTTCTATGATATGAATGGGACGTTTGTCCGAATATGCAAAATCGAGACGCGCAATTATCGCGTCAAAATTTAACACAGTACCATGGTTGGTTAATGTGTCATTTGCTTCTAGTGTAATTTTGTTACGCAAAATCGTAAGGGCTGCGAAGTACTTTCGGCTACCTCTTACATATAAGCTCATAACGTTATGTGCTGCTTCGCGCCAGCCAACATAAGCGTTTATCCTTCCTGGAAATTCTGGTAAGGATTTTATAACATCTAGTGACTCATGACACTGAATGTTGTCATTTATTGTTTCCGTCTGAAAATCTGTTACTCTGTGTGCTTCAGTTTCAACTTGAGTTTTTAATCTGTCAATTTCTTGCCTTATTGTAATATTGCTTTCCGCAATTAGGCGCGTAATTAAATCTACCGTTAATCCTGCCTCATTAATCATGATTAATTATTATTTTTTTTTTTTTTTAGTTTAGGGAAAGAACTTTATTATTATTTTATACTTGTATAATCTCTTCTAGGAAGAGATGCTCTTCTATTCTGGTCCTTTTATGTAGGATTCGCAGAATTGAGCTAAGTTATGAGGGTCTTTTTATTTTGTTATGAGGCTGGTCGAGCCTTAATTTATATTTTTATTAATCCTAGCTGGATTGTCCCCCCGAAGGTGGTGAATCGCCGCTTTATTTTATTTTATTATTGATTGCACAAACCAGAAATTATGTTTTTTTTATTTTTTTTTTCTCTCTGGGGCACTTTTTCTCTTCGTGATCCCTACCGCAATTTTTACAATAGTATAATCTAATATACTTAGGTTTAATTTGGGTGTTTCCCATAAATATATATACTCGTACATATATTATTTATAATTTTAACATATTTATTTTTCTTAACAATAATGATTAATTAATCTTACTGCTTTCTCCAATGTTGTCCTCTGTTGTCTTCTTGATGTTTCGTCTTTACTTTCACTGTTTTCTATAGTCACAAATGTTGTTGATATGTATTTGTTTGTTTGATAGCTTTATTTAATTTTTTTTTTTGGCGACACGACGCGTGTTATATATTAGATTTCGTATTATTATTTTTTAGTTTACGCGGCATAGCATGTTTTGGTTTTAACTTTTAACTTTTATTTTTTCTCATTTTATTGAGATATTATTATTATGCTTTTTTGCATATTACCTTTCGCACGAGGATTTTATATTTTTATTATTTATCTTTTATAAGGATCCACGATCACGTATCCTTTTCCGAGGATATTTTGTTTTTCGTGGCCCCACGTTGAGCGCCAATTAATTCCCGTATCGCGGGAATTTGTAAAAAAATATATTTCCTATCTGCCAACGCGCAGAGAAAATGAAACTCGTCGTGTCGATTCGATCGCCGGGGACAAAATCCATCTTTTATTTACAAGTTACTAATATTTATACATTTACTTATTATTTACTTAAAGTTATTATATATTGAAATTAAGTTTAAAACAAAGAAAGTGTCGATTTACATTAATATTGTATTCAGCATTTTTAGGCAGAACGTTAAGTGTTCTGCTTTGATTTTATTATGTCTTCTTATGAGGGCTACAAATATTGTTTAGATAAGAATGGTTTATTCTAATGTGAACGGAAAAAGTATATCAAATTCTTAAATAAGCAAAAGCATTAATAAAGATTTTAATTTATGAGGCCGCACAACTACAAAGTGTAAAGATTCAATATTGTTTACAGTTATGGTCAAGTGGCTGTGTGGAGGCTGTCATTAACTTGCAGCGACCACTCCTTGCGGACTTAGTTCACTTACAATTTCTGCTTCACTAACATTGTTCAGAAAGAGGGCACATACAGTGACTTTAGAATTGTCGTGATATTTGACTTTTATGCTACAGATACCAGGGAGGTATTTCAATGCAATGAAACGATCAGCTATTTTTTTATTGTTAACTAATATCAAGATTTTACCATCGCGGAGCTCACTTACTGAGTTGATTTCAGTACTCACAGCACAGATGGCCTTATGTACAGCAAAGCAGGAATATTGCATAAGGGTCTTATTTTCTTCAGTTGATTCAATAGTGATATACTTGATATCATTACTATTTTTTTTAATGTCGGTAGATTGGGGAATGCAAAGGGATCGCTAATGTGGAGTTTTTGTTTGGATTTCTTTTCCTTCTTTCTTTTTTACTCCGGAGCCATCGGCAAGCACGGCGAACCGATTGCTCGCTAGGGAAATGGGCCCGGGGGCCATTTTGCACTAAAGCACTGAACTGTTGTAGTAACACAAGTTTTGTTTACGCTTAGATGTAGATTTTATAAATAAAAGAAGTTGAATGTGAAAAGTGACAAAGCACGTGTTTTACACCAGAAGTAGTGAGAACACAAAAATCATAAGCACACACAAATATACAACCGCTCGCTGTGAGTAATAGTCGGAGACTGTAATTCGAGATTGTACTTAACTTGTACTTTGTATAATAATTGTTCACTTTATTTGTTTTATCACTTGTCTAATTCTAAACTTCACTTGTTATATGTCTCCGTGTTCACTTGGGTATCTCTGCTGTGTTGGCGGGATAATAAACCTTTTGTGTAAAAAGCGCGGGAAAGGTGTTTTCTTTTTGTTTCTCCTTCTGTTCTGTTGAGTTAAGTTGGGGCGGTTGATATTCCTCTGCATTACGCCTCTATTAATTTATATAATTTGTGGGAGTAATGCAGAGGATTATTTGTTTGCATTAAACAACTGTCTTAAAATAAAACGTCCGGTTTCGGTTTCTGCCTTTGATTCAACATTTCGACTTCTCGACATTTCGATTATAACTTACTGCGCTTTTCTTCGTTCTTACAGCCAAAGACTTTGAGGTGTTTAAGTTTGGTCCTTTTCCAGATCACAACTCTGATGTATAATACTATATTTTGTAACTGTTAATGATTAAATCGAACGCAGGACTAAGACACGTCTGTTTATTACGGCAATCCAAAGTAGAAGAAATATTTACTGCGATAGTAATACAATAGTTAAACGAAATAATATAAGTAAGGAGTACTAGGTAATTGAGGAACAATGCACAGGGTGCATCGTGTGAAATGAAACAATAAATTTAAAATAAATCTTAGACAGTTACCAATCCTTTTGTAGAGCTGGTGCAGATCCAAAGCTTCAGTATTTCCTTGATGAGCTGCCAGTTGTCTAATTGAGGTATGTTCATTATATCTTTTGCCTCCCCTTGTGTAGTTCGATGAAACATTGTCCTTATTTTTATTTTTGGAGCTCACTGTTGTTGATTGTGGATAGTAAATACACCGTACTACTGAAGAACGAGTTGATGCTTATTATTTCGGTTCCAGTACATAAATACAGGCAGACCGTTGACTGTTTTATTAGGGCATGTCGGCTGCCATTATTTACTTCCGTCTTGTTCCGTAACTCTAGGCAGACTTACCTAATATCTTTAAATCCAAAATTTGCCACCAGAATTAAGAATAATCTTTAGTTATTCTATAAAAATATATTTTCCTTGGATTCCTCCAAGGTTCCTTTACTCAAATATATGTACATATATAAATTTACACCATGAATAATAATATACTACTGGCTATGCCTAAGATTATAACGGGTGATTTTTTTGAGGTTAGGATTTTCATGCATTAGTATTTGACAGATCACGTGGGATTTCAGACATGGTGTCAAAGAGAAAGATGCTCAGTATGCTTTGACATTTCATCATGAATAGACTTACTAACGAGCAACGCTTGCAAATCATTGAATTTTATTACCAAAATCAGTGTTCGGTTCGAAATGTGTTTCGCGCTTTACGTCCGATTTATGGTCTACATAATCGACCAAGTGAGCAAACAATTAATGCGATTGTGACCAAGTTTCGCACTCAGTTTACTTTATTGGACATTAAACCAACCACACGAATGCGTACAGTGCGTACAGAAGAGAATATTGCGTCTGTTTCTGAGAGTGTGGCTGAAGACCGTGAAATGTCGATTCGTCGCCGTTCGCAGCAATTGGGTTTGTGTTATTCGACCACATGGAAGATTTTACGCAAAGATCTTGGTGTAAAACCGTATAAAATACAGCTCGTGCAAGAACTGAAGCCGAACGATCTGCCACAACGTCGAAT
Source organism: Bactrocera dorsalis (assembly GCF_023373825.1). Taxonomy (NCBI): domain Eukaryota; kingdom Metazoa; phylum Arthropoda; class Insecta; order Diptera; family Tephritidae; genus Bactrocera; species Bactrocera dorsalis. The sequence goes on from NC_064307.1 coordinate 44,554,359, forward strand.
TTTCAGTGAATGGGCCCTAGAAAAGTTGGCAGAAAATCCGCTTTTTTATCGACAAATTTTGTTCAGCGATGAGGCTCATTTCTGGTTGAATGGCTACGTAAATAAGCAAAATTGCCGCATTTGGGGTGAAGAGCAACCAGAAGCCGTTCAAGAACTGCCCATGCATCCCGAAAAATGCACTGTTTGGTGTGGTTTGTACGCTGGTGGAATCATTGGACCGTATTTTTTCAAAGATGCTGTTGGACGCAACGTTACGGTGAATGGCGATCGCTATCGTTCGATGCTAACAAACTTTTTGTTGCCAAAAATGGAAGAACTGAACTTGGTTGACATGTGGTTTCAACAAGATGGCGCTACATGCCACACAGCTCGCGATTCTATGGCCATTTTGAGGGAAAACTTCGGACAACAATTCATCTCAAGAAATGGACCCGTAAGTTGGCCACCAAGATCATGCGATTTAACGCCTTTAGACTATTTTTTGTGGGGCTACGTCAAGTCTAAAGTCTACAGAAATAAGCCAGCAACTATTCCAGCTTTGGAAGACAACATTTCCGAAGAAATTCGGGCTATTCCGGCCGAAATGCTCGAAAAAGTTGCCCAAAATTGGACTTTCCGAATGGACCACCTAAGACGCAGCCGCGGTCAACATTTAAATGAAATTATCTTCAAAAAGTAAATGTCATGAACCAATCTAACGTTTCAAATAAAGAACCGATGAGATTTTGCAAATTTTATGCGTTTTTTTTTTTTAAAAAGTTATCAAGCTCTTAAAAAATCACCCTTTACTTAAACTGAGAACAAGAGTTGTATGCGCCTCACTCTTTTATAGCAGTGCAGTCAACTCGTGTCGGTTTCCGATTGGCTAATTCCGGTGGCGTGGCATCTTGGATAATGTCATGCTTGTTGTTGTTGGTCACGTGGTGGCTATACATTCTTATATGATGATGCTCCTCCATGTGTCTGCGTGTTGATCACGCTGTATATATTAATATTCTTTAATGAAACACAATCTTCAGTGTCACATTAAGAACTGGTTTTCTTTATTTTCTTATATTATCACTAAGCATAAATAACATAGAGCTTATTCTAATTTCTCTTATTATTAAATATTATGCTGTCACGATAAGTTCTCTTAATACTCTTATATTTAATGTTGTTGTAGCATCATACATAATTTATAGGTATGTATGTATGTATGTTTTTTCTTAATTATAAAGCAGTTTCAGATGTGAAAACGTTATCCTGATCACCAGTATTCTAGTTAATTTAGTTAAATTAGTGAAAACCGATTAACTTATAAAAACGAGAGCGTGTAATTTTCCGAACGCAAGTTCACACAGTTCAATATAAACTTCCAATATTAATATAAACTTTTTATTTTCAAAATTTAATTTTAAGCACAGCTTGTAAGTCACACATTATCAATTTTAATTTTTTACTTACAAATTTACTCTGATGTAACTTAAATTTATCCTGGGATAGATGCTGCGAATGTTCCCTCGATGTTACGGATGCTGATATCCTGTAATTTTTTGGAGTCTCGTCCACTTCTGCCTTTATGGCAATTCTGCTTGCCGAATTAAGGTGATTGCTAAGCGACAGGCCCCACGTTGGGCGCCAGTTAATAATAGAACCCACGACTTAATTGTTCACAAGTCAAATTTATTCTGATCTTTCCTTCCAATCTCACGATCAACCAACCAAGCATTTTACAAATATAGCGATTGACGCATTGCGGGTTGAATTGGATTAGTGAGCGAGGCAACAATTATTTCCTTACTTCTTAAGCGCCGCATTGCGGTTAGAGCGCGATGTATTGATACTCCATCGGATCAAGGCATCGTTGTTGTTGTGAGTGCGCATGCGCTGTGTGGTGATGATTCTCATTATCCGGTGAAATATCGAGCCGCTCACTGCAGTCAAGGAAATTGCAGATGGGGCTACACTTGCTATCTTAACTTGTATGCTAACTCTCCCATTATCCCATGCTTGGCAAACGCTGCTTTTGATTGGATTATAACAATTAAAACATTTATTTAAATATTTATATTTACTTTATTGGGCCAAAGAATATGACTCGCTTTGTTGAATCAATGAATATGACTCGCTTGTGTGAATCAATGAATATGACTCTTGCTTTGTTGAGTCAAAGAATATGACTCGCTTTGTTGAATCAATGAATATGACTCGCTTGTGTGAATCAATGAATATGACTCTTGCTTTGTTGAGTCAAAGAATATGACTAAATTAGTTTACAAAAATTCTTAATCTTAAATACAAAATTGCTAGTAAAGACAGAAAGCAAAATACAATTAAAATTCCAAAGAACTCTTATCAGCAAAATCAATAAGTGCAACGCCTCTTAAGAATGTCGATCGTAAAGACATACTTGAAGCAAAGCGGAAATGCACTTAAAATTCTTTAGAATTTTGGTTACAAATAATTGTCAATGCAATTTTGACTATTTTATAAACAAATGAATAAAATTAAAGAGTTCGATGCCTCTTATGCACAATTAAGTGGAAAACAATAAAAGAACTTAGTTTATTTTAATTTATGTACTAATGACGTAAGTATGTTTAAGTGTACATGTATGTATGTATGTAAACAGACATACATGTATGTTTATATCAATATTTTGTGTGATGGTGAAGTGGATATCATAACTTATAACCTCTGATTCTTCACTGTTTAAATCATCGACAACAGAGCGAACTTCTTCAAAGAAATCACAATAATACTCTGCTGCACTTAGCCATGTGCCCCAACGAGTTGAACACGGCTGCGGAGGGAGTTTAACATCCGGTAAAACTCTTTTAAACTCGTGACAACGACAAGGAGCCTAAAATAATTTTATCTTGTGAAAAGAAGAGAAAATATATGCCCATGTTTACCTTTGAATAAATAGCCTTAGTTGTTGATCAGTTTGTTTACGTTTGGAAACTGGAACCTAATAAACTCTGCTAATCTGTGGAGCAAAACAGGTTACGTGCAGCATTTTTGGGTATAAAACACTTAAAGACCTCATTGCAGCGAGCATGTAAGCAGCAGCATCTATTAACACAAGAAGGAGTTTTTCATATTCAATTCCTAAAAATGAAATTGTAATAATTTGTATGAAAGAAACACTGTAAGCACTCACTTTCTGGCCATAATATTTGAAGCGAATCGTTTAAAAATCCAGCCATGCTACTTGCATTTGCTCTTTCAACTTCTGTTACGTTTAATAAATAGGATTTGCCTTTTTCTTCTGCACTATCATCCAACACTCCAAATATAGCATTCACAATCAATCGCTGCTCAATATCAGTAGGCTCATCTAAGTTAATGCTGCCCACCAATAATATCAACACGCACCTTTGCTGCTGGCAAAAATTGAACTCTCTTTATTCAACAAATTTACTTAGTTTTTATAATCAAATTTTGCTTACTTACTAAAAACTTACATATGTACGAGTTCTTACTAGCTAGAACTTATTTCTATACATCAAATAATCATAACGTAAGCTAAGACCAGTGCGAACCTCAGTTTGGTTGTGAAACGGCTCACATTGCGGCGGCACGGTTTCCGCTTCGGTTTCCGCTTGTTATAGTGCCGACGAAATGTGTTTTTGTTATTGCAATTTTTGGAAATTAATTTTATTTGATTTAATTTTACTTGAGCAATGCAAAATATTGCTGAATTAGATTTTACTTACAAAATTGTCTGTATATTTTGTATATGTGCTAACTTCTATACTTATCCAAATATATTTATTCTTTCCTTTTTGGCGCAATTTTTCAATGCAGCTGTCATATAGAATAGGAACATATTTATTCCTAAGCTTTGATTGGCTGGGTGTTGTATTCTTCGTATGTTTATCCATAAACCCCATTACTGCTGGGTGGCTTATTTTATTTATAGGAATATTTGCTGATAGAAACATTTTGCATAAATCCACATTGAAAATATTTGTATTTCCACTATTGCCATGATCTGCCATTAATGTTTGCACAGAATTCTTATTTTGTCTTTCCGCACACGCTTTATGTTTGGCACTTTCTGCCATTCTTGTTAGAAATTCACTACTAGTTTCTCTTTCTTTTGGCATGTTTAAACTAGTTAAACTGGTTTCATCCCCGAAAAAAACCAAATAATACAGTGTTGTTTCCATATTCAAGAAATGACAAATAAAAATGCAAATAAATGCTGCCACTCTTTTTTTCAGTAAATCCTCCACAAATCAGAGAGATTTCGGAGATTTCAGAGTTGATTTCTGCAATTACTTCCTTATTGCAAAAAAATGTTTGCTTTTAGGTAGAGAATTTTGTATGGCTTAAAGCAACAATAAGAGTTGCAATAAGAGCTAAACGAGCTAAAAGTTGCAATAGCGCTCGGCAAGAACATGCCATAACTCTTGTATAAACAAGCAAAATAGGCAATATGCCTAAAAATATGCACCGTTGTCTGAAATGAGCGAAATAAGCTTTTTCAAGCAAAACCATATTTTTATCAGCCCTGATCATCACTCTTCCTCACAGTATATTGCTGTTCGGCTTACACTGTATCTATTTCGTTTTCAAACTCATATTCGTATTCACTGTCACTTTTTGTAGTGTATTGCTATGTGGCATTCACTACTTGTTTCAAATATTTAAATCTTCATTTCATTTAAGCTATTCTGCTCATTCTTTCTCTTTTTGTCTCTTACTTTGCTAGATTTAGCTTTTCAAACGTCTTTCACCAACGCTTCGCTTATTCTTCGGTTTTTCGCTGTTCGGTTTTTTTTTTAAATTTTGAACTTCGTGTTTAACGATCACTTAACGAAATTGTTGGATTCTCTGGAATGTTCTGCATACAACAACGTTTGATGACGTAGATTGCATGTACAGTTCCACAAAATGTATCCACTTTTAACCCATTTACAACCAAGGAGTCAAAAAATAAGTTTATTTAAAATTTTCAGTTGTTTATTGATTTATACCATCGCAGAGATGAACAAAAAATATTTTTTTTTTTTTTTTTATTACATATACGAAAATTTTGCTGTACCCACACGAGTACAATGGTCAAAAGTGTATAAAATATTTATGAGTGGGCTATTTTAAAACAGTCCCGCTCCACGCACAAAGCAGTACCACATAGCTCGCAAATCTACCTGTTTCGTTTACGGCAGACTCTGCATCTAAGAGCCTTGAGAATTCTCTTTGGAAAATGTGCTCCTCCAGCTGTAGAAACACTTGCACCTAACGCGCGCTTAGAATATCTTTTCAATGTTTAGTGTCGTAGGTAGTATCGTGTAATGTCACGTTGAAACTCAAGCAAATCTTTGGTACTATTATTCACGTCTTTGTACAGCTTCCAAGCGTTTACCATTGTGGAGCACATCATCGAAGTAAACAGCGGCCACCACCTTTTTTTGCCTCGAATCCCAATTTTGTATACATTTACGGCCTGATCATGTAGATCAACACCGCCCATACCGTGGTTGTAATTTGAAAGTAAATTTGGCTGAGGTATACTTATCTTTTTTTGTTCCAGTTTTGACCAACGCTTTGCGTATTTCAACGGTTCAACCGTATCAAAATTAGTTCCCATAGTTAGGACATTATTGACATCGACATCAGGAGGAATCATAACGATATCGACGTCATCTGCCTCATCATCATCCGCGATGTCAGCTAAAGCCTGTGAAAGTTGTTTATATCTCTTTCCATAAAAACACGAAGTGGAAATAGCCATCCTAACCAAAAGATACAATTTTTTATTTCACCTACACATTTTGCCATTGTACCTAAGCGGGTACACAACTTTTGAAAGGCACATACCTCAAATAAGAATAGGTTTTTCAAATGGGTTTTTTTTGTAAAATTGGTCTCTTTAGTCTTATCTCATACAACACACAATTTTAAAACTAACAACTGAGAGATAATAGCTCATCAACAGCTAAATAATGACTAAAGACACAAAATCACCCAATATGAAAAAACCGCACAGAAGTTGACACCACAAAAAGTACCGTTATGAATTCGCGTGAAGCGAATGTATTTTTTTTGTTGTTTCTAGGAATAAAACTACGCATATGATCAAAAATTTGTGTGCAAATACTTAGCATTGAGTTACGCCACATGCCTAAACTTGACTGATTTTCTGTACACAAGCGAGTACAATGGTTGTAAATGGGTTAACGCTTCACACACTATGATTTACATATGCACTATATTGTTCATGTAATTTTCTGCAACTATTACAGATCCTTTCGGTTGCTTTCGTTCTTAGTTTTTCAGTCTCATGGCCACTTTTATGCTATGTTTTAGTTTCTTTAACAGTTTTATTTTATATTTAGGATTATTTTACTTTTTCCGTCTAAATTTAATTGAACACTATGGCTCAATGACTCAATCCTGGGTGAGTCCCCAATTGTAGGTACCGAACAATTAGAAGTGTCTTTATTGAGAATTGAATAGCAACTGCCCGTTTGTCTTCGGTCGAGTCAGCGTCGCGTCCTAGTTTCGTCAAGTTTTAGTTGCGTGCGTTAAGTATGTATGTAGGGCTGCATTTTAGCGTAATTATAATGTTGTTAATATGTCACTCCTACATGTATGTATGTATGTAGCGTTTGTTTAATTTGCTCCCACGACATATTCTCACCTATAATCTTCATTACGTCTCAAGCTGGTCCCTGGATTTTGTTAACAATTACCCTTACGAAGATATAGTCCCTTGCATTTTGATCCTGTACAAGGAGCAACAGTGTGTCCACCTCCCTGATAAATGACGATACAACCTCCTTATCCATCGCCTCTAGACTCATTTATACGTTGAGCATCCTCAAAAGTTCTTGTACTGTTGGTACGCCATGGTATTTGATGATTCCTGTTTATATAATTTCAGTGATTTTTATAATTTTCCTAAACTTTTCTGCTTTTGATTATAGCTTTTTTTCAAAATGACTTTTCTTTGTAAAATGTTTTTTTTTGTCTTTCACTTTCACATATCACTTCACCATACATTTTATTATTTTAAATAATTGCTGTAGATTATTGTAAATAACTTATGTATATATATTAGGTCTTTTATAATTTAAATTATCGCTTTTTATTGTCATGAAGGAGTAATAAACTTTTGCTTGAAATATCACTTTTTAAATAAAATGATAAGCGATTCGATTAATAATTCTTAAGAATTACTTCGCGACCGACTGCGCCAGTAAAGAAACTCCTTATGTTTTGTTTCTTATTTTTATTTGCAAAATCTTTAGTTTTCACTATTCTACATTTGAACAGAATATCTATAAATTATGTGTAGATTCCTTTGCGTACGAGTATTAGTATTAAACGCATCTGGGAGCGTACATTCCTTAACATTTTAATTAGTATCATGCCTATCAGTTAACATTGAGAATGCTCATTTATGCTAATTTCGAGTCTGCTGATGTTAAACTGTGGTGAAATACGCTCATCGTAAAGAGTAGTCCTGCAAAGAGTGTGCCATTTTGACAATCACACCACGAACCTTCTGTACATTAAACGTTCTCTGAATGAACTGCTATCCAAGTTGTTATGAATTGTGGAAATAGATTAAGCCATGCTAAATGCTGCTGTTTATTTTCTGGCTTAACTAGATAACAGTAGCAGCAAAAGGAACCATTTTATTGACATTAAGCTTTTAAATTGTTTGTTAATATTTTTTCTTTATTTATATATTTGTGTATGTACATATTATATACATTTTTAAGACATTTATAATTTATCAAGTTAAGCGTATAATAAAGGTAAAGATACATAAAATAAAATAAAATATTTATATATAAAATATTATTAATGTACAAAACATCGGATACTTTGGTGAGTTTTGTTGGAAAAGTTTTTCTTTAATTTAAGTTTGCAGAATGAAGCGCACCTCTTACATTCCTAGACTGAATTTGAGAGGATTTTACCCTAAAGTACCACGAAATGCCATTAATAAGAAACCATAAGATAAGAACAAGGACGGCGCAAACTTTGTTGTTGTAACAATTATCGAATGGTCTTATGGCAGCAAAAAAAAAAAAAGAATTCTCAAAATTTTTCGAAGATTCTACTATCTTACTTCGTTCTAGATAATTTATTTAAATGGATGATACTGGTAAATATTGGTAATTAAACACAAAAAACTATAAAATTGTTAATATTTTAGGAGATTTAACATCTTATATAGTTTGCAGCAAAATCAAGCGATAAATTTGGCAGGAACCACAGTTCTTTATAATGGCGAGTGCTTTACAAACCTTTAACTACTAAAATACTCTACAAAGTTTCCACAAAAAAAACATACCAAATATTTATTATAACTACTCAACTTTGTAATCCTCCAAATCGTAAATATATCGCTCACTTCATTCCTTGTTCGTCATCGAAGCTTGGTTCGGAATTTCCCAGATACAACAACTATGTTGAGCTGACACAACGGGCCGGCACAACTGGTGAACAATACCGTGATGAAGTATCAAAATAAGTAGCACTTGGACAGTAGTAGATCGTGCCACTCCAAACGTTGCCATTTATGAAGCAGTAAACATATCTAAAGTGCCCTGGAGACGATCAAATAATTGCGTCAAACACTTTAATTGTGTTGGTGTCGTCGGCTCTCGTCGGCTACACGTACGCTACACCGACTTGTTGTCGGCTCTGTTTGATGAAAATCAAAAATTTTTGATATTTCTATTTGACGGACGATAATTTGATCGTCTCCACTCATGTTTGACAAGCATGACTCATTTGCAGTGAAGACTTCAAGCGAAGAGGACATACATACTTGCGGAAAAGTGAAGTGAAGCGAAAAAGAGTGAAGTGAAGAAGAAAAAAGTTAAGTGAAATAAGCGTAAAATTTTAAAATAAATAAAATCAAATCAAATAAATTAAAATAATAAAATAATTAAAGTAAAATCAAATAAAATAAAATAAATAAAATCAAATCAAATAAATTACAATAATAAAATAATTAAAGTAAAATCAAATAAAATAAAATAAATAAAATAAAATAAATAAAATAAAATAAATAAAATAAAATAAATAAAATAAAATAAATAAACTAAAATAAAATAAAATCAAAACAAATCAAATAAATTAAAATAATAAAATTTTTCATTTTTTTTTTTCATAAGAATTGCACATATGCCAATAAAAGATAATCATCATCCGACGATGACATGACGACCGTTCGCTACAAGATCAAAAATAAACTGATGTTTGACGTGTTAATTTGAACGTTTGCGGGCAACACACGATTGAACATCACTAACACATATGCACTGTTTGACGCAATTATTTGATCGTCTCCAGGGCACTTAAGAGAGAAGACAGTAGAGCTCCCACTCCCGGGCTCCCGGGCTCCCGAAATCCCGGGATCCCGGACTTAAAACCCCTCCCGGGATTTAAAATTAATTTCCCGGGATATTCGGGATTTTTGTCCTTTTTTGTAAACACTGCTAATTATTATTTTTTCATAAACAAAGTTGTATTTACAATAGATGAACATTGCCAAAAAACAATTAGTAAGAATTTAGTACTTTACAACACTGTTTGATCAAAGTTACAGCACTGGTTTGATCAGCTGTTAATTGGCAAGATGTAGCATGTGCCAAGCATACGATCAACCGCACTGCATTTACAAACTTACACTTGTGCTTATTGTAGAAATTGTCAAAAAGTACAATACTAATGATGTTGAGAATCGCGATATCGATTTAAAATTAATCGAAAATGAAAAGGAAAAAACGTTGAAGGAAAGGTTGCAAGAAACTGTCAAAGAATCTCGCGTTTTAAAAAGAGATGTCTCATTATCAGTAGAGGAAGCGATACCAAAGGAAATAAATTTACTTCTTGGGGGTGGCGGGCTTGGCAGCAATCTGGAGGTTGCTTGTAATTTTTTAAAGACAATACCACCAACTAATGTCGAATGCGAGCGTTGTTTTTCAGTGTCTGGCCGCATTTGCACTAAAATCAGATCTAGTTTAAACGATGAAACAATGGATGCGATTGTATTTTTAAAATAATGTGATTTTTATTATTTGTTTTTTTGACAAAATAATATATATATAATACCAAATACATAGGTATATTTTTAATTTAATTCATGTAACTGATTCGAAATAAAAAGTGAATTATATATTTTTTTCAATTTATAAGAAATAATAATTATTATTAAATAATAATTTTTTTTATTATAAAGAACCCAAGAAGCCCATGTTGGGCATACTTAATTGAATCTATGTAACTGATTGGAAATAAAAAATTAATTTAATTTTTTTAAATTTATAAGCAATAATTAACAATTTTTATTTTCTCCCGTTTTCCCGGGAATCCCGGGAAATGAAATTTCGATATCCCGAAATCCCGGGAATTCGAAAACACTCCGGGAGTGGGAGCTCTAGAAGACACGCACTAAGTACGCAAATTAATTATTGAAAC
>NC_064307.1:45865792-45881591 GCF_023373825.1 Bactrocera dorsalis
CGATGCGAAAATGTATTCTTTTCGAAATTCGGATCTAATTTATAATTATGAGAAAGTTGTGCCACCCTGTGCCAGAATAAATACGTACAATTTTCGTTTTTGCTTTCTACAACTCAAAAGCTATCGAATATTTTATCCGAAAATTGGCTTGAAAATCCGAAAATCGAGTTACAGAATATACAAAATCCGAATTCGAGTAAATTTTTTTTGAATCGAGTTACAGAATAGGCCCCCTGAACTTGATATTCCTGCAAAGCTAATACGACTGTGTAAGCTGACGTTGAGCACCACCAAAAGTTCTGTTAAGACAGAAAGAACCTCTTCGAGCCGTATGATATCAATCGATGTTTCAGACAAGGAGACTCCCTATCGTTTAAAATATTCAATATATTGCTGGATAAAATAACACGAACTGCAGAGCTAAAGCAGTGCACAGCTGCTGCCGAAATAACTCTTGCCGACAGATGCTACTTTGGAGTGAGTAGACAATTGAATAGAAAAATGCTCTCTCGACGAACAAAGACCAAACTGCCTTCCAAGACCTTTATTATTCCCGTCCTGCTATATGATGCAGAGACACGGACATTTACGGATGAGTCGGCATTGGAAGTTTTCGAGAGAAAGTTTTTGCGGAAGATTTATGGTTCTTTACGCATTGACAAGGACCGCAATCGATGGAACGATAACCTGTATGAGATATACGGCGACATTGACAAAGTTCAGCGAATCAAGAGACAGTGGCAGCGCTGGATAGATCATGCTGCCCGAATCGATGAGAACACTCCAGCTTTGAAGGTATTTAATTCGGTAGCCGCCGGTAGAATCAGAGGAAAAGGAAGACCACCACTATTTTGGAAAGATCAGGTGGGTAAGGACCTGACTGATCTTGGTATCTCGAATTGGCAATAAATAGCGAAAAGAAGAAACGGCTTAAGCGATGTTGTCAACTCGGCTATAACCGCGTAAGCGGTGCCTACGCCAGTAAGAAGGATCGAAAACCTATAGGATCCTATAACTAAGTTCTAAATAAAGATACAAAAATTTAGCTTGGTACGAGGAATCATAGTAGAGAGTGGGCATGGGTCGCTCCCCAATATATTTAATTTGCATATCTCACAAACCACTGAAGATTTTTTAAGAAAACTTGCCCAGAAGAAGCCTTTGTAACAACTCTTATTTTGCAAGTGAAATAGCTTCGATCTATGGGCTGTTGAAAGGTTTTAAGAAGATCCGACGTTTTCACACCCAATTTTGCTCAGCCTACTCGTATTTCTGTCTCAATGAATATGTAAATTGCTGCATTTGGGACGAAGAGCAACCTGAAGAGATTCAAGAGCTCCTATTTTTCATCTAGAAAATACAAGGGTTTGGTGTGCTTTATGGGGCGGTGGAATCATCGTTTTATTTTTCTTCGAAAATGATGCGGTGAGGACGCAACCTCAATGGCGACTATTATCGCACCATAATGGCCGACTATTTGATGGTTGAAATAGAAGCTCGTGATCTCGGTGACATTTGGTTTCAACAAGACAGCGCCACTTCCCACCTAACATATTAATCATTGGATTAATTGAGAGAACACTTCGGTGAGAAGATAATTTCACGTTTTGGGCCGGTCGATTGGCCACAAAGATTGTGTGATATCACACTGTTATACTTTTTCATGTGAGGATATGTAAAGTCTATGGGGACAATCGTGTTTCGATTCAGACCGTTGGAGCAAAACATCACGCGTGTCATTCGCCAGTTACAAGTCAAATGCTCGAATAAGTAATCGAAAATTGGGCTCCATCTGAGACTTAGCCGCGGCCAACATTTGAAAGAAATAATCTTCAAGAAATAAATGCCAAGGAATATTCTTTGTAATGATATAGGCATCCCCATTCAATTTGAAGCTTGAATTTTTTTTAAGGAGGGAACCTAGAAATGGTTCACTCTTTATATGCTATTGTCGAATAATATAGCTGTACATTCCGCAAATTCCATTGCAGAAGAGATATTATCATTAAGCCGCAAATGAAAACTAGTTAAAATTGCTTACCAAAATTTATTTGGGCAACATATTAGCCAATCTGATTTATTTCTTAATCCATTATAACCACTTATTTTCCAAATTCGTCCGAATACAAATGATACAAAATTAATTTGGAGTTCGTTAATGCTAATGAAGATGTTAATAGTTTCAATAGAATTACAGTAATTTTCTGAAACGCCCACGATCTGCGTCAACACTTGACTCTGCCCACCCGAGAGCAGAGGTGATAAATATATTATGAGTTGCTCGAAGTAAATTAATATGTGACATAGGCATTTTGTTAGCAAATTCACTAAATAAATATAAGTGAATACATATGGTATACGCATATACGTATAGTATGTATATGCATGTATATGAATACAAAATGATAATATGAGCATTACAAATAAATGCGTGGGTAGTTGTTTGTTTTGCGGTTTTATGACTTGGATAAGCTCGATGCAACTTCTAAAACCATTTCGTTGTTTCCAATCACACTTTTAGCGTGTTTTTTTCTGTGGCAGAAATGTCATCAAACAGCAAAGTTGCACCATATGGGTGCTTTTTGGTATGATTTATTCGAGGAAATTATATCATCGACAGAAATTAGTGCGTTGTGTTGATTGCAAAATTATTATGTTTCCCCCACTAAAATGCGCATTCTTATGGACGCATACTGTGCTAACCAAATAGCTACATACATATATATATTGAAATATAAACGGGTGAACCGAAAAATACTTAGCTTTACAGCTCGTTCAATGACTGCAAGACCCAAGCAAAACTTACTACCGCATAGTACATTCTTGTAGACGGCGAAATTTCAAAACTTCAGCCGAAATGAACCTCATAGTTCTGTTTTGATCACAGATGGAAGAAGGCGTGTGCTAGGTATAAACGTATACATCACCGTTTTCTGGTGTTATTCACAAGATGTGATCTATATCGACTAACTGGAGAAGGGCAAAATGATCACAGGACCCTATAATATAAAATTATTGGACCTATTCGAGATCGATTCCGCCGAAATGAACCTCATAGTTTTGTTTTGATCACAGATGGAAGAAGGCGTGTGCTAGGTATATACATCACGGTTTTCTGGTGTTATTCATAAGATGTGTTCTATATCGACTAACTGGAGAAGGGCAAAATGATCACAGGACCCTATAATATAAAATTATTGGACCTATTCGAGATCGATTCGTAAAAAAGTTCCTATTTTGGGAAGAAAAAATTGCCCTTCCTTGAATAGAACTCAGCAGCTCATACCTTTGCCCCCACCATGTCTATTTTATTGGTGAAATTTGGTTGTGAACTGCTTTCTTTTCTACAGTATTCTCCAAATTTGGCCACTTACGCCTGAGAATTTTTTTGGAGAGATTAAAGAAGTTGGGGTCCATGAACCTAAAAGCAATTATGTTGAAATATTTTTCAAAATTTCCATCTTTCTTCTGGTGGTCATGTACTTATCGACCCACCCTTGTACACATTTAATGCACAGCCACGTGTGGGGATGATGTGAAATGCATGTAAATGCTCATTTTTATTTCGAGCTATACAATTTTAATGGGCTATTAAATGTAAATTTCTGCTACATCGACTATTAAAATCTAAATTTAATAAATTAGTTGTAAGAATTTGCATTCTTTCGGTACAACTACATGAATTAGAAAGAAACATGTCGCACATTTAGGGGAATAGAATGCGAGGTATTATGCTGGAATCGACTGTTGGATCTATACCTACCCACATGTGTATGTAGGTACTAAAATGAATCTCTTTGTGACATCAAAATCGAAATTAATGGTCTATAAGGTGTTAAGATGAAGAGATCATTCAAAACTTTAATCACAAGTGTGCTCAGTTTGGAGTTTGTTTTCATTGGGTGATGTCTTCGGATTTTTTAATAATGTTTTAAATATAACTGGATTAATGCTATATTTAAGAAAGTTACGGTGATAACTTACGTTTTAAAAAGCAAAAAAAGCCAACTTATTCAGTCCGAAGAACACACAATGATACCAACATCAGACCTATAAAGCAAAGCGTTGTACAGGTATACATATATATCCACTCTTAAGTAATGTGACCTCGAACTAAAATATATTACCACTTGAACTCAAAATTAGTTAACTGACATACAAATGCCCTTTTCTATAGCATGAGATCTATCCTGCACTACCATCAATAAAATTTGTAAGGGAGTTCACCGTAGATATCATTAATGGTACACCCTCGTGATTACTTATAGAACTGTATCAGAATTGTATGATTCTGGCTTTACGGGTTTCAAAACATCGAATTTTTTTATTGTTCTATTAAATTATCAAGTTGATTCGAGTAATAGTTTCGGAGATACAGCCTTGAGAACTTGTGCGCTCGAGGCTAGCTAAGCTAAGTGCGCCGTCTTAAACGCGTTTTTTTTCGAAACTGTGTGTTTTGAAATCGGTTGGCAAGATTTCTGGAGAACTACTCAACCGATCTGCGGAAACTTTGGGGGGCATTTTTACCAAGAAAATGAAACTGAACCACGATGTTTATGATTTCAATGGAATCACGGCTGAGGAATCGTTACCAATATTGAGAAGTTATTTTGGGTAATACTCTGTCACGAACACAAGAATTGAAGTGTCCCAAAGCATTCAGTGAAGGTCGCGAAGTTGGTTCCACTTCTGTTAATGACGATGCCATTTGAAAAAGTTAAAGAAAGAGTTCTCGAAAATCGTCGTGTGGATATTAGAGAGGTGGGAGACGATTTCCACATCTTTAAAAGATTGACTCAATACACTTTGCATATGAAGTGTGTCAATTTCAGTTTCGTACCAAGAAAATTGAATATTTTGAAAAAGATGTCGGATAGAAGACGCAAAATATGCATCATTACTGATGTCTAGATATAGGGTTATAAATATAATGTCGAATTAGTTCAACAATCTAGCGAATGGCGGTCCAATAATGTGCAGAAATCGAAAACAACGAAATTAGCTGAAGGCAAAAAAGGGTTTGTCCGGAAAGTAATAGCCCTGATTTTCTTCCGCCGCGACTGTATTTCGGAGCGTGCGCGCACCGACTGGATTCGGTAGAGGGCGTTCCAAGCCAATGAACAAGTGGTTGGTCAGTTGTCTCCGAGTATCAGAGGAGTCAGGATAAACATTTTCGCGCGACGTGTTTCTGTGAGTGGTGCAAGCCGAAAATGCAGCGTTCGTTAGAGCAGATGTACGTGATTAAATTCTGTGTGAAACTCGGTAAATCTGCGACAGAGACGTTTGATATGATCAAGCAGGCTTACCCAGATGTTGCTTTAGCAAGAAGTGGTGTGTTTTGGTGGCATCAGACCTTTTTGGTGAGCCGGTATGAGGTCGCTCATGAAGACCGAAAGAATGAGCAAATACAAAGTGAAAACGATGTGTTTAAATGAGTTAAGCATAACGCGAGTGTAAGTGACTGAAGGGTGTGCCTTCCACTAAGTTGGGCACCCACATTTTCACGATGCTCATTGTCTTTTTTGACATCAAAAGTGTCGTCCACCATGAATTTGTTCCTCCTTGACAAACCGCCAACGCCATCTTTTACGTGGAAGTCCTCACGAGACTCAAACGAGTGTCAATAGGGTCCGACAAGACATCGCAGCCGATTGGAAGTTGCACCACGACAACGCCCCGGCTCACACCTTTCTCGTGAACAGCTACCATCGCTTCCGCAGCCGTCCTACAGCCCAGGTGTGGCCCACGGTCCTTTTTTGTTTCCTTGCCTGAAAAGCCCGATGAAAGGCAAGCATTTTGAGACGACAGACGGGATCCAAGCAGCATGTACCACGGTTCTCAAGGCTATTATGTAGAATGCCTTCCGTAACGCCTTCAATGGGTATAGATTGCACTGGCAGCGCTGCATCAACGCAGAAGGAGCCTATTTGGCAAGTTTTTAAAGAACTGTAACGAGTGGTTCAATAAAAGTTTTTAAATCGACTCAGTCCTATTACTTTCTTGACAAACCCTGTAATATCATTTAACGATGCTTTAATATATAAAATTTATTAATATTACCTCAAGTAAAGGGAGTAATTCTAACACCTGTAGTGCTGCTGGTTTTTTGAATAAATTGTGGAATTATTTATTTTTTTCGAAATTATATAGTATTGTTTTTCGTGAATTATTTGAAACAGGGGAATGTTTTTATGCAGAATTTCTGGGTCTAGGTGATACAGTTATACATAAGTTAGTAGTTTAGATTTTCAAAATATTTGAAACCTCGACATCAATGAACTAAAGCAACTAAAAATAGGAAACTGTGCCGCACAATCGATAAAAAATCCAAAGTTAATTTGTTCTAGAGAGCACATAGAGTGGCTATTCTTTTCCAACCGCCTGACAACAACAAGCCTTTCTAATGACTCCTGGCATAATATCTCAACAAAAAATATGTGAACCTTCGCTGATTATACACACCTGTGGACTTAAATGTGCATTGGCACACTGATTGTGTCATTTTTATCTAACGATATTGAACAAAATGCCGAAAACTATTACATTTGTGATAAGGGTACGCAAACAAGAACCCCAAATTAACGTTACGCAAGTGAAATTTATTTTTTTAGAAATCGTTGACAAAACATTTGCAAAGTTAGCAGAGAAACCACTAGAATTGCACGAGAATATCTTTAATTTGCGCGAAAATTGATGGCACTCTTATCGCAACGACGACTTTATTAATTTGCTAGAAAAATATGGCTCCAATGTGCGTAAATTGGAGGATGACGCGGTGTTTGAGGCCATATGCTTCAACGGTACGAAGGCTAAATAAGGTTGCAGAACCTGCACAAGGACGGTGAAGGAGATCATGAGCATTGTTTACAATACAATATACTTGTAAAAGTTGAAAAATAAAAAGTAAATATCATGTACGTACATATATACCTATGAATGTACATAGTACTGTATATACTATATAGTACATGTCAAGGTAAAACGGTACTTAAATGAGCAAACACATCTGCTAATTCAAAGCTGCGAGTCATATGACTTGAGTCTCAAGTAATTTTACTATGCAAATACATAAACCTTTACATACATATATGTGCACATACATTGTATACACTTATGTACATATATGCAAATGTCTACAATCGTCTACTAAAGCCATAATTCTATTTATTCAAGTGCATTCCAGCTGTTCTGGTAATTTATTGTATTTGCACTATGTGCGAGGTATTTATCAGGTTCTTTGCAAAAAAAGCCGATTTACTCTTAAGTATGGTGGAGGGGAAGCTTGGTACACGCAGTGTGCTATCAAATTTTATTTTTGTTGCTTGAGTACACTAAACGAGTTGGATTAAGACACATTAGAATGCATGATAACTTATCATGTCTGAAGCTATTAAAAGTGTTATTTGGAACATTCACATGACTCTCAGTCGCTGTCTGTTTTGGCAAACTTCAGCAAATGACACAGTTTAGTGAGTTCTCATTCGCCATTTGCAACTTTTAAAGAACTACACAGACAAAACACTGTGAGAAATGTCACCCAACTAAAATATTGGGTTTATATACAGTATTATTGGGTCTTGTTGGGATCGAGCTTGCTCATGAAGTTACAATGAAGTAAATTATTACGCAAAAGGATTCCAGCAAAGATCTTATGGCGTGTTGCAGACAGCAAAGCTGATGGCGTTCTTACAACAACTGCGTTTGTTCTATAACAAAATATCTGTCCTGAAAATCATATCATAATCACTCATTGGTCAAATATACGAATTGCATATTCAGCTGACTCACAGAGTTCAGCGAATTAAGAGACTGCGGCTATGCTGGCTAGGTTATGTCGTCCGAATGGATGAAAACACTCCGGCTCTGAGAGTATTCGACGCAGTGTTCGCCGGGGGAAGCAGAACAAGAGGAAGACCGCCACTCCGTTGAAAAAGAGGTGGAGAAGGACCTAACTACACTACTATTCAGGTCTTTTGTACGAGTTTCGACTGAAAACATTACCGAAACGGTTGTGTCGATTTTTTTTATCTTTTTGATGCCAATCTGCCGATTTTCAATCACTGTTTCTTTAAATTTGTCGTTGTTATCATCATTAACGGAGGGCGAGGTGGAGTTTTCGATGACTTCATGACCTCCACAGAATGCTTTGTACCACTCAAATACTTGAGTTCGTGATAAAGTAGACTCCCCCCAAAACACTTCTGCAACATTTTCTACGATTTCGTAGCCATGCTTTCTTTAGAAACTCAAAATTTCAAGCAATATCGTTGTTCAATGTTTTTCGATGGTAAAAATTGGACAAACATAAAAAATTGGGTAGCCGGAAAAGTCATCGAAAACTACTAATCTAAGAAAAGTGTATATACAAAGTGCTCCTGCTTGAAATATTTTGAATATGTGGTCAACGAAACTAGCAGGTTGAGTACAATATACATATACATATATGTATGTATATGGATATCTCATTAAACTGGTCTAATACGATTAGCTTGTTTATGCCGATTTATTTTATTTGTTCGATTCGCTACTCTCTAAGAATTGACGATTATTACGATTATTTTTAATATTTTGGAATAGCCAAAACAAAAATATATGTAATTTAATACGGAAACCACCAATATTTGCTCAATTCTGAATTTCAAATAAGTATGTACATACATATGTACACATATCTACATACTACAGTGTGTAATTGCTGAAAATATCTGAAAGCTATCTCCAAGTGGCCACATCATACTTCCATTTATATTCCACACTGGTGTGCAATATTTTTATTATTGTTGTTTGAATACTTATTTTCATGCGCGTCAACATTTTTGCATATCAATATTTACATTGTGATTTGAGTACTCCCAATGAAGGTAGAGTTGTAGGGACGTGGTGAGGGGCACAATGCTCAAATATGCAGTCATATACAGTCATTAAGAATATTTACACTGCGATTTCGTTTTGCTGACTGATAAGCAATGCTGATACAACAAAGTAGATTAGATAAAATACTTAAGAGCTCGGAATGTTTTGCAGCAAAAGTCAGCAAGCTTGGTGAGCATATTTCAGCGCGAAACCGAATTCGTGGAAAATTATTTTAGCTCACACAAATGGTCATACGTATGTATGGCGTACTTTTAAAGCTTTTGTAAATAAAATGGCACGTTGATAACGGTGAGTGGCCGATAAGATAAAGATAGGAGTGAGGTAAATATAAGAGCGCTAAGCATTAGCTGCCATAATTCAATTTTATTATTGTTTTCCAATTTGCCAGTTCGGCTGGTGTTTTCCATAGAAATCGTGCATGCGGGTTTCAAGGCTGTGCCATGGGTCTCTTTTTGGTATTCGTGTAAAAAATCTAATCTCAGCTACAGTTGTCCACAAAATAATAGGAGTGCCAATCTGAAAAATGTGTTTGGCTGCATAACTTTTTTAAATCACATGCAAATGACGCGAAACAATAACGGTACATATAACGGGATACTAGCATTAAAATACAAAACAAATTTTTATTGTGATGATTGCTATTCTACTTCTGCTTTGCTAGTTCTCGAAGACACTTGTTATTGCTTTCCACAAAATAATAGGAGTGTTAGATATTTCGTTTTCAAAATAGTCCTTAACATAAAAAATTTTCACAAAATTAGAAAAGTAAATATAGTTCCATAATCTAGCAGCAATTTTAATTAGTTATTATTTTATTTAATCATTGAGTTTTTCTCCAGTGGGTAGAGGAATTCATTATATAGAGGAAACGCGGAAAACGATCAAAAAAATTGAGAAAACTAGGAAAAACTTATAAAGAGATTCAAAAAATCGTAAAATGCTCTCCTCAAATGATAGCAAATGCCTTTAATTATAGAAAAAAAAAATGAAACTCGTGGACAAAAGCGCAAAACATCCTCTTCAGACGATCGCAATATAGTACGCTACTGCAAAATTAATCATTTTGCTTCAGCCAGGAGCATCCATGACGAACTAAATTTGTCAGTTAATACTGAAACTGTTCGTAGGCGTTTGGAGCAGAACAAATTATTTGACAGAAGTCCACGAAAAAGACCCCCATTAAAAAAGAAACACAAGGAAGCCCGCATACAACTTACAAAAGGGCATGGCTCCTGACCCGCGTCTAAATGGCGAAACATATTGTGGTCAGACGAATACAAAGTAAAGTTATTTGTCCCCCTAACTCAGAATATAATCCCTGGTTTACCACAAAAACCGTTATACATAACGATGCCAAATCATGGTACGTGGTCGTTTTTCACATTGTGGTGTTGGTCCAATTCACTTAATTGAAGGCATCATGGACCACAGGGCATATGTCAAAATATTATATGAGATAAAGTTAACACATGCCTCATGGAATATGCCATTGATATGGGTATATCAACGAGATAATGACTCTAAACATACTAGCAAGTGCGCAAAAAAATGGTTTAGGGCCAACGGAGTTGAGGTTATGTGGTGACCTTCTCAGTTTCCTGACCTCAACTCCATTGAAAACCTGTGTACAGATATCAAGAAGAAAGTAGCTGAAGAGAAACCAATCAGTTCTAGAGATTTACGGCAGGTAGTGGAAGAGACTTGTAAAGAAATACCAATTAAGCGTTGCCAGGATCTGATAGACTCCATACCTCGGAGATGTGATGCTGTGTTAAACAAATCGAGGTCATTCAATGGAAAATTAATTATTTTAATATTCTGTGAAACTTTGGAAGCATTATATATTAAAAATATAGAACGGTCACGTATTCCATAAAATACTCCTATTTTTTTGTGGAACTAATTTCTTAGTTTACTTGATATAAACTGCGATATAAAATTTTGCTTATGCTTAATTGAAATAAATGAAGTCTGGAAATATTAATAGATCTTTAACAAATTACATTGTGCAAAAATTTTGAAAAAAACAAACATTTTTGTTAATGAAAAATAACAATTCGTTTTTCTCATGTGGCCACTCCTATTTTTTTGTGGACAACTGTACATTCCCATACTCGATAAACATGATCTTTAGTACCGCAAAGTCAACGCTCAGCATGAGTGGTAGGCCTCATCTGTTTAGGTTTACTTAATAACATTGAGAACGACGCGCAACGACTGCCACTTCGTAGAAGGATGCATTTGTTCAGGCATATTTGCTTTGCATAAGTGCCACTGCACTTGAGAAATGGCAGTTTCATTCATCTTGCACACAGAAGACAGCATAAATGAAACCCAGTAGGTATTTGTTGTCTTCAAGGTGCAATTCTTAATCGGGTTTGTTTTTATATGGATGTAGTTCCAAAGTAAGGAGATATGAGATACAGCTGATTCCTTTTGTACATGATAACTGTTTGAAATTTGAGAGAGTATGTTGAAATCCTGTTTTGGAGAGTCTACGTATACAGTACCTGTCCAATAAATTACGAACGAGAGCAAAAAAAACAAAAATATATATATATATATATATATGGCGACAAAATATTGAATATTATTCAATACAAAAATATAATAATTTAAGTTTAATGTATATAGCTTATAAAAAATAATTTTTTTCTAAAATTAGCCAAATATTTATGTTTTTATTAATGATTAAAGTTAGAACTATTTTTTACTTCGTTCGTAATTTATTGGACAAGTACTGTATCTTATCGGGAGTAAAAGTATTTGTGTAGTATAAAAGTTCACTACGGATCTAAAGATCACAGAAACATAGCCTCGGATTAAAAGCGATAAAGACGAAAATATACGAGAAGACTAAAATCGAAAAAATGAAGATAGAAAATTGTAATCAATATCTCTTATAAAACATTTTAAGCATTCCCCTCTCTTCTCCCGAAAGAAACAATTTTTCATTTTAAAATTTTATAGATTCACTTATCAAAGACTTTGCAATCAAAAGTTCAACGGGTTAAAATTAAGGTATTATGGCTTTTTGATGACTTTTTGTATAAGGAACACCTTCCCTTTTAAAACTTATATTTGGAATTGGAGATGACATGAGAACATAGTTAAAATGGATTTTTTTTTATTTGACTGTAAATAAAATGAAATCGGAATAGTTAGACATCCCTTGTTCTATGGAAAGCAGCATTATATTCGTCCTGCATTCTCTACATCCTAATTTTCAAACCACAGCTTTTTTTGGCTTTATTACTAGGGAGTCGGTAAAGAATAATGTAGAGCATAAAATTAGTCTTGTCTACATTTTTTTGTATTGAGTGAGCAATTGATAAGGATGGAGTAGTCAATCCAAAAAAAAAGTGGACGAATCTTAGAATTTTGTTGCTACTCTGATTGAAATATCTCCAAAATATCCTTTCAGAACGCATCAACCGCCTCTTCAGGAGTCGAAAAACGTTGGCCTCGTAGTTTGTTTTTTTACGTGACGTAAATAAAAAGAAGTCATTCGGTGCCAAGTCAGGACCATACGATGGACTCAGTGTAGGCGTGCTTCGAAGAACCGAATAACCAACCATGCAACCAATCGACTCTCTGTCCTTGTCCCGTCCATCGCATTTCTTGGACGGCGGTGATGTCAGCCTTTATCTTTACGAGGACATCTACCAGCTGGGCAGCGGCACCTTCCCAATTAAGGGACCGGACATTCCAGGTGCATGCCCTCAAATCATAGTCCTTATTTCGTTTGCCATGGTCGTCATCAAAAGGGGGGTCTCTCATCCGAGGCTGTGTTTGCTTTTTCATTGGGGGTGTTTTTTTTACGTGGCGGGTCCCAAACCCAGCGCACAACCCTATGCAGGGGATGTTTCGCCTTCTCACGTTAGCTCGCCTTCAAACGGATGTTCTTAGGCTACCCAGAGGATACTTGGAAAAGACCCGTGAAAGGAGAATCGACACTCACCACCTATTCGTCGATTTCAAAGCTGCTTTCGATGGCACGAAAAGGAGCTGCCTTTATGCCGCAATGTCTGAATTTGGTATCCCCGCAAAACTAATACGGCTGTGTAAACTGACGTTGAGCGGGACCAAAAGCTCCGTCAGGATCGGGAAGGACCTCTCCGAGCCGTTCGATACCAAACGAGGTTTCAGACAAGGCGACTCCCTATCGTGCGACTTTTTCAATCTGCTGCTGGAGAAAATTATTAGAGCTGCAGAACTGAACCGAGCAGGTACAATCTTTTATAAGAGTGTACAGCTGCTGGCGTATGCCGATGATATTGATATCATCGGTCTCAACACCCGCGCCGTTAGTTCTGCTTTCTCCAGACTGAACAAGGAAGCAACGCAAATGGGTCTGGCAGTGAACGAGGGCAGCGCACAACCCTATGCAGGGGATGTTTCGCCTTCTCACGTTAGCTCGCCTTCAAACGGATGTTCTTAGGCTACCCAGAGGATACTTGGTCAAAGACCGGAAGTCGTGAGCTGCTTGAGTCATATGTAAAAGAATCGTTTCTGGCCACTCCCAAGTGAATGGCGATCAGAGAACTTTCCTCACTTGCGTGAACTTCTACACATGACTCCATCCTCTAAGGTGCTAAGGTTCTATCGAGCGTATTGTGTGAAAGATTAAAGCCCACCGTCAACAAACTGATTGGACCTTATCAGTGTGGCTTCAGACCTGGTAAATCAACAACCGACCAGATATTCACCATGCGCCAAATCTTAGAAAAGACCCGTGAAAGAAGAATCGACACTCACCACCTATTCGTCGAAATATCTCCTGTCATCAAACAAACAGTCGTCGCACTCGCGACTTGGCACTCACGTCACTGTTGACAGTCATAACTTTGAAGTTGTAGATAATTTCGTCTATTTAGGAACCAGCATTAACACCACCAACAATGTCAGCCTGGAAATCCAACGCAGGATTACTCTTGCCAACAGGTGCTACTTCGGACTGAGTAGGCAATTGAAAAGTAAAGTCCTCTCTCGACGAACAAAAACCAAACTCTATAAGTCGCTCATAATTCCCGTCCTGCTATATGGTGCAGAGGCTTGGACGATGACAACAACCGATGAGTCGACGTTGCGAGTTTTCGAGAGAAAAGTTCTGCGGAAGATTTATGGTCCTTTGCGCGTTGGCCACGGCGAATACCGCATTCGATGGAACGATGAGCTGTACGAGATATACGACGACATCGACATAGTTCAGCGAATTAAAAGACAGCGGCTACGCTGGCTAGGTCATGTTGTCCGGATGGATGAAAACACTCCAGCTCTGAAAGTATTCGACGCAGTACCCGCCGCGGGAAGCAGAGGAAGAGGAAGACCTCCACTCCGGTGGAAGGACCAAGTGGAGAAGGACCTGGCCTCGCTTGGAATATCCAATTGGCGCCACGTAGCGAAGAGAAGAAACGATTGGCGCGCTGTTGTTGACTCGGCTATAATCGCGTAAGCGGTGTCTACGCCAGTAAAGAAGAAGAAGAACCAATCGACTCGAGCTATTGACATATTGGGTTAGGGAGTGGGACCCAACGTATTTTTTAACAGTCAAATCTTCATATATTATAGAATATAGTCGTTAGGAGACTATGGTTGTTTAACAACAACAGTTTGTGTTCACCATCAATATTTTCTGAAACAACAAATGATTTTGAACGATGTTCACGAAATTCGACTTAGAGTGATCTACGACCTTGATTGAATTCACCATTCCATCGATAAACACTGGAGTTTCATCGCCAAAAATTGATTTACAATAAGTTCATCGAAGCACTGTTGCTGAGTTAATCCACGTCGAAAGTTGTAAGAAATAATCGTGTGAAAATGTGCGCGATTTAACTCAATGTTGACCGAGATGAATATTTTAAGTTACTGTAAACACGTTCTAATTATGTATAATAATGTCAAACAGATGTGAGTTGCCAGATTGCAACACAACATGTATAGTATATACATATCGCTCATTTGCTGCAAGACCGGCATAATTCAAAAAACGTGATTTTTGAGTTAATGCTGCAGAATTGTTCGTTATATCATACTTCATGTTGAGTGAAAAATTCATATGAATACCTCTTATATGCTCCGCTTGAGAAGAGGTGTAAGGTTGGAGTCACCGTGTAAGGTTGTAGTAAGTTGAAAACTTTATACGCGTTTTCTGGCGAATCGATTTTTTTGACTTATGCCGGTCTTGCAGCAAATGAGCGATATGTTCGACAACATGTTTACTGATATAATCGAAGTGTGTCAGGAAGGGCGGAAAGCTTGAAAGATTCAAGTTTTACACGCACCTATCTTCTTTAAAGAGGTTAAAGAATGCAGTCGATATGTATTCTAAACTTTATAGGCCCTAAGATCGATAATTGGTCAACAAATTTTCTCTGAAGTCACGGTATAACTTTAATAGTTCCTAACTTAGAGGCCTGCTGGCTTTACGAATAATTTATGTACATATGTATGTCTTCAGAATACTCGATGTTGTAAGTTTGTTCATTCAACTGCTAAGCACAGGAAGAGTTCGATGAAGGTAAGCTTAACTACCACTATCATTTGGTATCATTTCATATTCCAAATTTATTCTACTGGGTATAAGAGTATGCAACATATATGCAACAAGGACTCTTCGGCTACATATGGTTATAAAACCACGAGTGACGAGTATGCGCAGGCAATGAAGCATTTGTGTTTAAGTGGGCACTGAAGTGTTTACTTTTGACTTTGTGGTCTGCTGAATCTTGTGTGTTGCATTTTCTTCAATCATAAAGATATACATACAGTATACATATAGGCAAAAAAAGCATCAATGAAACGAGAGCTGGATATGACGAACGTCAGAAAAACAATAGAAAAAACGTAAATAAATAATTGTGGGAGAACTAATTTTTTAAAGACATTTTCTGAGTGTGTCTAATTGTTCGTTATCAAA